>NC_134594.1:44107414-44374914 GCF_037038515.1 Microtus pennsylvanicus | reverse complement strand
AGGAAGGAAACAGAGGAGAGTCCAGTCTTGTAATTTAATATTGTTATTAAAACTTTAATGTATCCTATTCTTTAACATTTGGTGTTAATATGAAACTACTTGGCAATGCTTGACATTTGAAATAAACATTTTTCTATTGTTTTATTTGCAAGTGGTCAAATTAATTTTGCTTAGCTACAGTTTGGTCATAAGTCCCATGAGTTTAAAGACATAAATATGTAGTCTTTAGGATTCCAAAGAAAAGGGTCCTCCTCTAAAAGGCAGGAAGATTTCTTTATTTTTTTCAGGTAGGAATTTTCCCTAAATAGTAGATCTAAAACTATTTTTGTTCTGTAAATCATGCTATGTATAATAAAATATCTCTTAACTAAAAAGCATTTAGTCTATATAGATAAATGCTTATAGATTTAAAAACCAAATTTATAAGCAAATATCAGAATGCCTAAATTTCCAGCACTGAAATGTTTACGCTTACAGAGGGGCAGTAGTCACTATCAATGAAGTCAAAAATACCTTGAGGGGAGCTGTTCAGATATTTGCACACTGGCCAAATTCTCTAATCTATGTATACATTTTTAGTTTTAAAATTATAAGAATTAACATCAGTGTTTGAATACTTTAGTCACCTACAAGATAGCTTCTTTCCATTTCTATCTATAAAATCAACCATAATATATTTTTATTTATGCCTCAGGTAGAATGAGCACTTTAATATGTCTAATATGGATATTATCCCATCTCTGTAACTTCTTACTAAAGGGATTATATTGCTCTAGTTCATAGATTTAAGTCAGCTATATTTCCTTCATTAAAATGATTATTATTTCCACTAATGTCCTCCAAATAAATTTACTTTAGTGTTAAAAAGCAACTGACACCCAGTAGTTACCTTAAAGATTTATAATTGCAATTTTTTTCTCTTAAAAATTTCTGTGTAATATTTGGTGTCTGACCAAGTGCTTTGTAGAGCTTCTTTATTGGTCATTTTCAAAGAAAAGGATGGGAATTCTAAGACGTAGCAGTAGCCACTTGCATTTTACACAGTAGCATGCAGCTTCTTGAAAATCTGCACTAAATTTTGCCATCCCTTCTGCAAATTCCACGGTCATACAAAATAATCTTAGCACGTTACTCATCAGGGATATTGGAGGTACATTTTGAGTTTTAATAATAAATGCTAGAATGACCAAATTGCAGACTAATTATTTCCATATTGTACTTACAATGAGTTTTTAAAAATTATGAAAGAGATGACTATATACAATCAACGCTATTTATTGTACCTCTGGGCCCTACTCTTCCAAAAATTGAGCTTATCAATTTTCTCTGTCAAGCTTGAACTAATGTAAATAATTGAAATAATGTAAAGTTATATTTTCATGTTTTTATAGATATGACATGACACGAATACATACTGTATGAGTATCTCAAGTGTGGATAATGTTGATTGGCTAACGCAGAGCTCAGTTATAGGCAGTAAAACCTAGTTCAATATCCATGTAACAGTGTATCAGTTCATTGCTGTATAGATGTGTCTGTGTGCATTTAAGTGATAAGTGCTCAATAGGAGTGATGACAGCTGTCTAAAGGTTTTTAATTCATTTTATATATACTGTTCTGGAAAGACCAAAATGTTTATGAACTATTCTTATGTAAATTTACAACTGCCCTTCACTGTACTTTTTGCTTACAGTATAGGGTCTTGTTCTCTGCTGTGTTAAGTGGGTGACACACTCCAAGGAGACATACAATCTCTACAACTTCTATTGAAGATACTTGGATTTCCAATTTTTCATGTGTGCTATGTCAGAAAATGCTTTTAATTTTATTTTTAAACATAACATCTGATGGTTTTTTCAGAGTGTTGTGAAACTTCAGTCATACATAAAATATGTTCTTATATAAAGTCAAGATCCTTTTTTTTGGTTTTTACTTAATAGTACATCAATCTAAGAATGAGAAGCCAAATAAGTGTATCTTATATTATCCCCAAATAAATCCAGATGTTTCTAGTAAAAGAGGGGAATCTCTGCTCAGTTTGTCAGCTATGTATGAAGAGAAGAAAATTAGAATGTCTTTTGAAATTTAAAATAGGATGACTAGTAATTCTGATATTCCACACCCATAGTCCTTGAGGGCCTTGGGCATATATGGAAGTGTGGCTAATGGGTTTGTAATGTGCTCCATTGATAAAATGCCATGTTTGTATCAGCCCTCCTACTGTGCCATCATCACATCTGCTATGGTACTCACATTAAAAAGCAGGAAAGCAACTTGCTTTAAAATATTTATGGTTTGATATCTAAACATTGTCCATTTATTTTGACTTAAAGAAAAATTCTTTCCATTTTAACTTTTATTCACAAAGCCGGTCATTTGAACCCAATCCTATTAACATGTTCTCTAAAGTTATTCTAACATTATAGCTCTTCAAACTTGCCCATAAATTTATAAAACTTTTATACTTAAATGTATCAAATATTTAACACATGAATATATGGGTGCATCTGCTTAAAACACAGTCATTTTTTATTTCAAGTCTCTAAACGCTGTGGATATTTTGATGGATCATGATAGTACACTGAGAATAAGCAGAGAATTACTACCAGTATTCCTACGAAAATATTTCCAGTACCTACCATGCCTTGATGATGTCAATCATTTTTATTTTTAATAAGCGCACGCGTGTGTATCTGGTGTGGGAAGTGCACATTGAGTACAAGTGTCTGCTGGTAGCTAAGGTGAGCCCAGATGCACCAGACCTAGAACAGGAGTTATTAATATTTGTGAGCTCCCATGATGGGTTTGGGAAAACTAATCTGGAGCAACAGCAAGTGTGCTCTCTCAATGACTGAGTAATTCCCCAGCCCCATAATATTAGTTTTTAAAAAGGTTTTTTTTTTAACCTCTTGCAGTTCATTTAGACTGTGATACACCAATTTCTCCACTTTCTCCCTTTCTTTATCTCGTGGCATTCTGGAGGTACTTGTCTATATGATTAGAGTTACCCAAGGACTTCTCTTGTGGATGAATTTCGGTGTATTTAAACTTGTTTTCTGCTGATCAAGTTGATTGTGCCTTATTTTTGGGTGGTCCACTAGTCTGTCTTGTGAAAGACAGTGCAGTTGTCAATTCAAAGGTACCTTTTTGGTTTTTTACTTTTAACTCATATGGAATAAGCAGGGGTTTGATGGAATGACTTACAAAAATTCTTTATCACATCAACATTAGTTGGAAATACCTACACCAACAATAGTACAGTGCCGACTTTGGACAGTTAGATTAGATAAACTTGACAAATCTTTATGAATAGATTCACAGGAAGCTTACTAAAGGAAGTGTTGGAAAGTTTCACATGTGCTTTAGAAATGGAAAAATGGTACAAGGTGCTTTGGCACTTAACACTGGTTAATTTTACAACATCATCATGGAAGATGGGTAAGTATGCTCACACTGCTCTGGTATGCTCAATAAAAGCTTGAGGAAGAACTGGATGGTCTGTAACATATTGAATTAACTCGTTTTTTTTTTTTTTTAAAAAAAAAGGCTTTTAATGACTTGTCTTGGTTAAAGCATAGCACAGGCCATTTTGTTAAATACACAATAATAACATTGTATGTTTTAAAAGAGCAAACCAGCACACAATACTCCAAGTAACGATGGTTCAGATCTACTCATGTAAACATGCCACAAGCTCTAAGGGAAATGCCCAGAGCTAATCTGGATCAGAAAGAATTTGTGAACGCTTCATGTCCTTTCTCTATGTAACACCTTCTTGCTTTACATTTTAAATTCTCTTTGAACCCTTATATACAGCTGACACTTTTCATTTGTTATACTTCAGGTGGTCCTGCAGCGTTTAGTTTTGTTTATCTTATGCCATCATATCCCTTCCCTATGTCTTCCATCTAAGCTTTACTTGCCTCATGAGAGATTTTGTTTTGAGAGTATTTGCAATGCAGGTCACTTTGTCAGAAATAGGCATGATGCTTTCCAAGTCTTTTTAATGACAAAGGATTAGGAATTTCTCAAATGAAGTAGAAAGTTTCTGCTTGGCTCCAAGGATGCCTCACCCACATATTCTGGCCCAACCCTTGCCGATTTGGTACATTCCCCCATGCACTGAAAAACTTCGCAATCTGGGGAGTGCCTGGAGGACTTGGGGTGCTCTGATGAGGCAGGAAGAATGAGAATGCTGCCTTCTGTTTTCCCATCAGGGCTTAGGAAAGCCACCCCACCATTAACACAGCCTGTTCTTTATGCTAATTCCGCTCCCTAGGATTTTAATATTTCTTTGCCCTTTCTCTCACTAAGTAAAGAATAAGCTAATTTTTCAATTTAACAGCCAAACTCCTTTCAGATATGAATAAACTCGGTATTATTTATTATGCCTGAATTTACTGAATAAATTTGGTCATTTTCTTTCTTTCTTTTTCCTTTCAGGTTAATGTGCCAATTTCATTTTACTGTAAATTGGAATGTGGGGGAGTGGATTAAACTCTTGGGAGGGAGTCAAGTCCAGGACTCTAGCTTTTCCTTCCCCATTTCCCTCACCTCTCTGTGTCTCCTCACCTGGAGTATGTGGATACTAGCACAGTTTCCCGGAATGATGAAAGGAAAGACTGTATCTTTTGTTAAATGATGCTTGAAGAAGCAGGCTCATGCATGGGAGTGCCACTCAGTGCAAAAAAAGTCTTTGTTATTTGGTTATAAATGGTTTTTATCATCTTAAGACGCTAGTCAGTTTTACCTGAGAGCATCCATTCATAACTCACTAATTTGCCCATTTTTGCTAAGAAATGCTTATTGAATCTATTCTTAAGTAGTATTTATTAAAGGTAAGCGCTAAATTCAAAGCCTGTATTCTTAAGAAGTTTCCTGCTTCTGATGAGTTCCCAGTCACACAGAAATAATGTGGATTCAGAATTATTCTCTGACAACTAAGAATGACGCCTTCACTCCACCAGTTCTCATTCTTGAACGCAGGACAGTAGTCTGGTAGCATTGATCAGAAATCTTCCCTAACATGGACTCAAATTTCCCACTCAAAGAAAGCTTATATATTATAAGTTGCTCCCTTATGTTCTCACAGAGTCAAATTCAGTTTATCAATAAACACCACAATTTCACTATGTTAACCTCTGCCTCCTACATAGTTTAGCTTACATGTACCTAAAATCCATCTCACTTGATATGTGTATTTTGTATGGCCTTTGAAGAATCTTGAGTCCATAGAGAAACAGTATATTGCGATCAAATGGCAACTGAAATTTAAATGACAGCAGATAATTTCCCAACCATGAAGAGATCAAGTCAGAATTTATCAATGCAAATGGTTAAAAGAAGATAGCAATATTTATTATTGTTTAATTTATTTCATTTGTATTAAATCATACATGAACTCAAGAGAACTAGTTTGCTTAAAATGAGAAAGATTTTAGAAGAATTAACAGTTTCAATTTACATATATATATATATATATGATTTAGGAGTGCACATGTTAAAGTCACTTATTTCAATCATTGCCACTCATTATGTTACTAGTAATAATAGGTAAAACTACATTTGCTAAGCATCAGAATCAATCTCAATTAAAAATTAAGAAATGCATATTTTCCATTTATTTTATCCAACTTTTCATAATACAATTTACAGGTTTTTCAGAAATCTACAGTATTTTTCTCAGCATCTTTTGCTCAAAAATTTTTTGATATAAAAATTCCTATTGTTATAGGAGTTTTATGATTTAAATTTTGGATGTATTGGATTCCTACCTAAAGAAGCACTTTTGTGTAAATTCACAGGCTTATGAAACAGCACCATGGGAATGATTAGCAAGGGCCTTGAAACAAATACGTAGACTATTGAAGTCAAAAGTACCAACACCTAACATTCTTACTTGGCCTCTGCTTTCTGGTCTTCAGCTCCATTCCCGAGTCAAACCCTGTTTGGGTGGTTGGTGAACAAATTATAGGATATTTTTATTCATCTAAACCATATGTCCTGTAGACAGGTATAACAGCACATTGCACGGGATTCCTAGGTCATAGCTGTCAAGTGCTCTCGGGATGTCCTCACACATTTGTGCCTTAGTTCCCAGGAGTGAGTGCAGATTCGCAGTGCCGCTGTCACTTCTACCTAGGTTATTTTTAGAATGAAATGCAATTTTGGATTTATCATTATACTTAATCTGTATCTTAAAAAGGTTGTCAAGTCTGTTTATATGCATTATTGTGTTAGCTATTCGTGTTAATGAGACAAACGTGTCTGTTCATTTTGATTTAATGTTTTTGTGTGTTTCTGTGTGTGTATGTTCATGTGTGTATTAAAAATATTCCATAATGTCTGTAGTATTTATTCTTATAATTATTCATAACATTGTTAAAATACATTCTCAGTTTCTAAGTTTGAAACACGTTAAATAATTTATAATACATTGCTATGACTAATTGAAAAGAGCTTAACAAATCAATAAATTTTGTAATTTGGGAACATGAGTCAAAGTCACCAAACCCGAAACCAGAATCCTGCATTTACATTCATAAATTTTAGTTTGTTAGATCAGAAAACAGTAATATATGTGTTTGCAGCTTATGTAAGTTTGCATATAAAAGATGCATTAATAAGTGAATTCCAAGGCAGAGGAATAGTTTTGTGTTGAGTGAGTCTGTTGGTTTAGATAACAGCTATTTTTCTCTGTATTTTTACATGCTTTGATGGCAGAACAGGAAACCACTTCCATAAATGTAAAATTTGCCATTTTATGTTGGAAACAAGCATAGCGTTCCTCCTTTTCCTTCTTCATTATAACCAAGCTTTCATCTACCCCTCCTTCACCGGAATCAACATGGCAAGGATGGTTTGGTCTGTTTATCTCCCTCCCCTCACTCCTACTCTGCACATGAATATTCCCCGTACATAGATTAGTAAAAGTCTAGCCATCTGTCAGATGGATCGAAGAAATTCTCTTCCTAGCCCGCTGGACAGGAAACAAAGATGAATTTGTAATAAACTAGCTTTGTTCAAATATTGCCCTTAGTAGGAATCTGACTAGTATATTATTGTTATAAACTAATGGTTCACTTAACATTCTATACTCTAAGTTCAATATAATCAAGTGGTAGAGAATAAATCTGTCTCACTCATCTTTGAGTTTTTAAAACATTTTTAAATTACATATTTAATATTTATTTTAAAATAATTTTTAAATTATATATTTATTATATATTTAATTTAAAATAATGGCAGTTAACAAGTATGAATTCTGTGCCACACTCATAAAATATGCACTATTGTAATCATTCATTCTCATTTTCCAAATGAGGAGTCTGAGGCATAGAGGTACAAAGAGGTTAAATAATTTGTAAGGGGTGACATATGGCCTTGCTCTTTAACACGATGGCTGCGGTGACACACTGAAAACGCTGCCTTGAGGGAACATAGATCATTCACAGTAAAAGTATTCCAAAATGCAGAAGACACAAACCCATCCAACCGCAAAACTGACACGTAGGGCATAGACTTCTGCAAAGCATTTAGACATCCCTGCATAAGTCATGAAGGGACAGGGACATTTCGTGGCAGATCTATGGCATAACGGTGTTTGTGGTTGAGAAGACTAAGTCACGTATGCTGAAATGAGTTTCCTGACAAGCCTGCTACAGTTGCTGCTCCTGCACCATCTGAAAAGAGTGAATGTGCTAACCTCTCAGCTATTTCCCTCACTGAGTGTGGAGCCAGGGCAGAGCTGCAAAGCAAATGGCGTCAAATTCAATACATGCTACTCCTTTCCCACAGAAACTATTTTAAATTGAATGGGGTGCTGTTCTCAAATCATATTCTATGACCAGGTTCCTGAAAGATAGCTCTCATCCTATACCGTACCAGCTCCCAAGTCAAGACACAGAGACTTAGTAGGTTTTGAATGCTCGGCCTTAGCTTACCTCTTTTCTTGCTATCTCTTATAACTGAACTGTTTCTCTTCATCTATGGTTTGCCTCAGGGCTTTTTACCTTTCTTTTTCTGTATGTTTGACGTTTTCTGCCTTTTCCATGTCTGTCTGCCTGGCCCCGAGCATCTCCCCCTCTCTCTCTAGTACTTTTCTCTCATTCTGTTCTCCTCTAAATTCCTCCTCCCCCTTATTCTCTCTGCCCACAGGCCTCTCCTATCCTCTTCCCCTAGCTTTTGGCCATTCAGCTCTTAATTAGACCAATCTGGTGCCTTAGGCAGGCATTCACAACAGCAACACACCTTTACATAATTAAACACATATCCTTACATCATTAAAGAGATGCAGCTAAACACACGTAACAAGTCTTAAATAGTCTACAACATCTTATGAAAGTTTATTATTTAGCAATATTTTGAATGACATCTTCTCAAACAGTTCAGGGATTATTTTAATTTCTTCACAGGTGGCTTCACTTAGTAAATTCTATGTATGAAAAGACTATAGATATCAACAGGTGATTTTTTTCCCAGCTATCTCTATATTTGTGTTCAAATTATTTCCTGTATTCTAAAAAAATCATCTTTTCCCTACACATATTTGATCATCATTACATTATTTTTTTTTGCAAATATGTCTGCATAGCTCTGAGTTCCAGAACAAGTTATTCAACTTTCGATTGTTATTAATATTTATAAGTGTTGTTAATACTTCTTGGCATTTGGGAGAACAGGGTAGGAATATTGTTCAATATGGTGAAAACCTGCCTCCCCTTCCAAATATTAGTAATACTAGTTAATAGGCATTGAAAAAATATGGTTAGGTACCAGTTATTATTTTACAGGTATCAATACTTTTACCATAGTATTAATGAGATTGGTGTTATCAATATGTCCATTTCTTCTGTGAAATGAGGCAATGTTAGATCACTCTAGTTCTAGCTGGAAATCATCACAAATACTTCAACCTCATACCCCACAGAACTGAGTTTGTGGTGTTTTCCAATAAAAGCTTCTCTTCTTCAGACAAGCTTCCTTTGGTTACATTTGGGTACTAAGCTACCAAGGAAAAGGTAAATGTCCTTACATGCAGAAAGACATAAATGGATTTAATCCTTTTTGTAAATGTGGAAAATTTGGAAATACTTTTCTAGTGTTAAAATCCACCCCTTGTTTTCCATTTACATATTGATGACCATATATCATCAATCTAGGCATTTTGAACATTCTTTAAGACAGCAGGAAATATTACTGAATGGCTCTTAATTTTGTATTCAAGTTACAATGGGTTTCATTTTAATATCTGTTATCACTACTTGTGTGAAGAGTCATACCTAGGCTGTCTGTTGACAGAGTCCCAAAAGGCTCACGGTCACTTTTTCTGTGCACCTTTAGTTCTCTTGTGTTGACTGAACGAGTATATATCACTCCACCACACTTCAGTACAGAACTCTGCTGTTCCTGTAGATTATCAAAAAGACACCAAAAAGCAAAGTGCCCAAGGTCTTCTATAGTTTGTTTCTATTTGTCTCTTATATGCATCTCAATTCTAGTTTTTCTATATGATTTTTATGAGCTACAGGTTGAACTTATTTTCTAATTCATTCAGGAGGTCTTTATTGAACACTCCATTGATTGCAGCATATGTGTGCCTTATGATATTGACTTGAGAAAAGTATACACTCCTACATATTTTGAACTTCTGGAATGGCCTATGAAAGAAAGTTGGCAGAGATAATTGTGGAAAAGAATTCATGTGCCACAATAAGCAGACAGATAGGCCTGAATGGACCGCATCTGAGGCAGACTCAGAGCAGGTTGCAATTACTGGAAGGAAAGGTTAAATGCTGGGAGATGGCATCAAATACTCCCCTTGGTTTTTGAAATGGCATTTGTATGTTGTCCAGGCATGCTCCAAACTTAAAATTCAGTATACTCCAACAATCCTTTTGTTTTAGGTTCTTGAATGCCCAACGATTACAGGTGTCTGCCATGACATCTGACTTTTGCCTTCTCTTTGGGCTGAAAAATTTCTCAATAAGATCTATTGAGTAAAGGCCATCTCTGCTAATTTTCCCAACAAATTATATCAAACAGAATTGTGCATATAGTACAGCATGGGAGAAGCACCTAAAGCAATCTTGAGACAGGAAATATATTAGGGTGGTTTCGGCATTCTTGAATGTTCTGGTCTGTGTTTTGTAAGCCTTTCCCTACCTCCTGTAAGGATTCTCACTTACCCAACCCTGTCATATAGTCAAGGTTTTTGTCATGGAAAGGAAGATCTAAGGCAAAACAACCCATGGGAAAACAACCCATATTTGAAAGTCAAGAAGTATTTCACACATTTTGTCAAAGTTCCTGATCATGTTAATAACGATTCAAACTGCAAGTTAATTGCATTTATTAATTAAACTGAATTTAACTGCCAATTGGCTACTTCTACTGTCATTAGTTATCATTTGGTGTTAATTTGATAGTAAAAACATTGTACTCAATTAATAAAAATGAACTAAGTACTATCAGAAATAGAAACCAGGAAAGACAGTAAGTACATTAGACTCATTGTTAACTAAAGTTTTGGTTTTCCAGGTATAAGATTTTTGCTCAGTGTCATACATTCCCTGATTTTGTGTCCCTATGGATGATGGTATATAGTTTAAGAACCTTTCATATTCATGCATTCACCGATAAATGGCCAATCACACATCTTTAGCCACTTTATATTGTTTTTCAATGCAATTGAAAAGACAGGATGATCTCTATTTGTAGGGAAAGATATTTAGAAAAATGTTTCCATATATTTTATGTTATCTTTCTTTTACCAGCTTTTTATTTACTTTGCTCTAGGTGTAGAAGGTGTAAGTCATAATAAAAGGAGTATTTATTTTCATAGAAGTTAGTGCATGTAGGGTAACTGGCAATAAACAGAGAAATCAATGCCCTCTAGAACGTGACGGGGACAAGGAAGAAAATTAGGTGATATACAGTGGCAAAGATAAGTGGGCATATTTTCTTTCATAAGGTGTCAGGAAATATATGCCATCCCTAAAACATGCTTAAAAATCAACCAGAAACCAATGACATTAAATGCTTAAAATGCTGTAAGTGAAAAGTCAAGAAACCAGGTGAACTAGATTTAACATTTCAGGAAAGTAAGTGCCTTGAACAAATAGGTCTGGAAGATAGGAGTTAGAAATAAAATTGAAAAGTTATGGCTGAATGCTTGATATCCTGACCCTCAAAAGGCAGGGAAAGAGGGTAATTTGAGCTAATCTCTTGATAATCAGTTTGGGTAAAATTGTGAAATGATGTCTCAAAAAAATAAGAAATGAAAGAAGAAAAAAGGGAGAATCAGGGACTAAGAAAGGGAGACAAGAGAAAGAAGGAAAGAAAGAAACAGAATGAGAAAGAACTAGATAAAGAAAAATTTAAGTCATTCAGTAGCATTGATAGTTTGGATATTTTAAAGTTTTGTGTCATGTTAAGGATTTTTCTTTTTTTAAAATAGGTAGATATCAGTGAATAATTTGGAATAAAAGATGACAATATAATTGACATGTTAGATTGTCTGTAATTCAAAAGCAATAGTAACTGGTCATGACTGGGAGTTACATGCTAACACCTTGAAAAAGACTTTATCTTGATAAGTTTATATCACCAAGAAATTGAGGTATATTGTATTAGTCTACTATTTTAACAAAAAAGAAAATATTGATAGAAATATGACTTTTGCATGGTCCTTGAGTTTGGTGATTGCAAAGGGACTGCCTTTAAGGACAGAAAGGAAGTCAGGCAAAACTCCATCTGCAGAGTCCAAGGCAGACAGAGTCAGAGGAAAGGACCTGGACAGTGTGATGGGAGGCCAAGAGTAACATATGAAGAGAAGCCTCAGCAAAATGATTGAATTGTGAATGCAGTCCAAACATAGGAACACTGTTCCTGGAAGTGGGAAAGAACTAAGACATAGGGAAGATTGAGTTGTTTGGTTGTGTGATCTTGTATGGTTTATTGGGAAGGGAAAGAAGACCAGTGATCTTGCTTGGGTAATATAAATTGACATGCTTATCTAGGAGTCAAGTGCCCTGTGGATTCACTTATTCAGAGATACCCATGTTCAGAGTTCTCATCACAAAAAGCATTTGAAACTGGGCGACCCAATTATATTACCTGGGTGGTCACAGTGCAGATGCTTGTACACTGGTGTTCACGGCGGGGGTGGGGGGGGGGGAATCAGGCAATAACACAGATGAGTAGAAGCCCAAGGAAAGAGAGTTGAGACTGTGTAAATGAGGTTCAGAGAGATGGGACTGCTGGAGTTCCTGTGGCAGATGTCACCAAAGATAACCAGATAAGCTGAACTTGATCACCCAGAAGAGAGCATGTTCACAAACCCTCAGATGTCTATCCAAACAAAAATGGGAAACTAACACATGCTGACTACCATCCTTTCGCGGTTCAGTGATACCTACGACGAAAGCTTGACGTGTCGAGGTACAATGCAGTGGGTCAGAATTAAAAGGCAAAGCAAAACAAGCATGAAAACAAAACATCAACCAAACAATTATTAACCCAGTATGAGAGACTCCAAGAGAGAATTCTTCCCCACACCAACGTATAATCTTGAAACTTAGCCTGCTGTCCAGCCTCATTTCCAAAGGTTCTGACCAGGATGACCTGCAATCTGATAGCATAGGATCTGAGAACATTATCCTTTCCTTACTACCATGAGAGCAACAATCAATAAATATAGAATCCAATCACACTAAAAATAGGAGAGCTGAGTGTGTATGTAAATTCCACAGAAAAGAGGGTGAGGCATGGTGAAGAAAAAATATTTAGTCCGGAGGGTAGCACCAGCCTGTAGAGGATGCTGCTTGTAAAGCTGTGGCAGAGGAGTCATAGATTCAAGTCAGCCTGGGCTTCTGGGTGAATCCAAGGGTAGCCTGGCCATATAATAAGACCATACTTTAAAACTGAATCAAAAAGCAAGACGAATGGGGGTGTGGCTCAGTTGTAGAATGCAAGTTCAGGAGTTTGGTTCCTGATGTACAAAAAGAGAAAGGAAGGAAAGAAGGAAAGAAAAGAAGGAAAAGAGGGTGGGAGGGAGGAAGGGTAAGAGGGAGGAAGAGAAAAAGGAAAGGAAAAGGGGGAAAGAAAAGTGGAAGTAGGAAAGAAAGAAGGAAGGGAATTAGACAAACAAAAAGGATGGAGAATTGGGAAGCAGACATGTTACGCTACAGCTGAACTGATGACTTAGTAGCCTATCTGTAACTAAAACCCATTTTGTGTTTGTCAGAAACTGCTCTATCTTAACAACAGGAAAATGGCAATAATTGCAGCATTCATTTCTTGCAACTGTACAAGTCACATGATACGTACTAAAATATGTAATACAATGCTCAACCTATGATAACAGCTCAAACTGGTTTGCCAGGTGCAATATCATTTTATGAAGAGAACTCTGTCCTACAAGGTTAGACCATAAAGCACAAAGTGTGAAAGAAGAAATATCTAAATCTAAGGTCTTATTAAGACCATTTCTCTACATTCAGACTTTTCAAATACTTTGTCTACAGGTTTGATTGTCCTTTCTTGACAACTTCATATTTCTTCTATTCCAGACATATTTTTATTTAACAAATGATGATTTGACTAGTATAGCTACAGACATTATTGCTGACCCGATGCTTTCCAAAAGGAAATCCCATATTGCAATGGCCCCTTTGCTGTTTTCCTTAAGTTTGTAGAACTGATTGATGAAGGAGCATCGTCCAAGATCCCTCTAAAGTCCTACCGAGCTCATCTCACAATGCGGTCAACCACCTAGGAACTTACTCGTGCCAAAGAAAATCTCTCCTGCAACACACTTTATGGAGTAGTTTGCATGCTAAGTCACTCTCCATTAGCGCCCATCTTGTTCAAGCTAGGAGTGTGGAGCTTATATTTCATTTTGTCTTTGGAGCACTCGGTGTCTAAAGACAGACACTGTCTTTTTATTGCCAAGCTGAAATTCAGCGAGTTGATTGTCTTTAAAAGGCAGCTTGTAGGGAACCTGGAAATGCAAAAGGCAGGAACGTATCCATCAGAAAATGGGTTTTACTTTTTGACCGTTTTGAAACAAAGCTGCTTGCTTCAAAGTTATTGGCTTTTATTTCTAATGAAGAATTTAATCATTTACTCATTGCTCAACGCTTCAGGCTTATGTGAGAGACATTTGTTTCTTCGTGTTGATCCCAGGCCACACCATGCTGACCTTTCCCCCCTCCTTGAATCTTAGAATGGGGGACAGAAAAGGATTGTATGGAGGTCAGGCTCTATAGAGAAGGCATGGCCACCCACTCTTCAGAGAGTAAGGTTTCACCGCCAATGTTTTTAACTTGTGACTTTTCTGTTGCTGCTTGGGGCAATTGACTTGAAGCTTATAAAGCCCCAAAGGAAAGCCAGTAATTAGTTAAAAAGCCACCCATGATGGAAATGAAATACGATTTTTGTCACTTTACAAACCTTAGAAATAAAAAGGAAAAATTGTTATCTTGATCAGAATATATAATTATATTAAATCCATTTGCATTCTGTATCTTCAAAGCTATGTTCATATAATTGTAGTTGTTGAATTTCCTGGCATAAAAGTTTAGTCCTATTTTATTATTACATTTACACTAGTGATAAAAGCAAGAGTAAAGGTGTGCTCTTCACTCCCTGTGGTGGGAGGTAGTAGTTGGCTCTGCCTGCCTAATCTGCCCTCAGGTTTATTGATTTTGCTGATTTTCAGACTTAAAAAACAGCTAATTTTAGTACAGTTCAACATTGTGTTTTATCGCCTTCACCATTGTTCTAAACTTTATTGTGTCCTTTTTTTTGGTTACTTTTAGCTTTGTTTTTTTTTTCTTATGATTTCTTTATCTTGAGTATGAAGTAACTTCAGAGGTTTCTTTTGATATACTGGTTATTTTCTGCTCACATTTTCCTTCTAAGCACCATTGTAACAGCATCACAGGAATGACAATATGACATATTATATTTTATCTTAGTCACAATATTTTCCATCATCTCCTTTCATTCTTTGTAAATCCATTGTCACTTAGAAGTGTGTTATTTTTCAAATATTCAGAACAGTACAGATATCTTTTTGTTATTAATTCAAAATTAATTCTTTTTGATCTGCGTATATAGTTGATATGACTGAAACACTTTAAGAATCAAGAAAAAAAATTCCCAATAGTTGAAAGAAATGCTCTGCAGTTAAAGACGTAATGATTGAAGAATACCGCTTAGGTTAAGGAAGTTGATGATAGGTTCAGCTGCTCTCTTGGTCATGAGATGGCATGTAGAGGTATCCATCATTGTTGATTTTCTGTCTTTTTTATCAGATAAAAACATCTTTTATCATGTTTTTGAATTTCTAATATTGGTGCATGAATGATTGCTATGTCTGCTTTGAACTAATTCTCTCCATTTCTATAATATATTTTGTCTGAAATCAGTTTGCTTGTCATTTATAGAAACATTCTAGTCTTTTTCATCCCCATACCTTATCTCAATGTATTCTTGTCAGGGTATTCAAAATAGGTTCACTATAAGTAGCTGGATTTGAGTCTTGACATTTTTATCCAATTTTATGTACCTCTTCCTTTTTATTTTGGTAAATGTCTATTATGTCGATTGATATATTAAAAATCTACCATTTGATATTTTTATAGTTATCTTCTATTATTATTGCTTTGTGGAAAGTGAAATGTTCTACTTTAGTCCTTTGTTTGTTTGTTTGTTTTTCCATTTTGCTGTTACTATAGTAGCCCCTCTACAGATCAGACTGTCCCTGAACTCACAAAGATCTATTTGCTTCTAAGCTCCCAGATGCTGGGATTAAAGACATAGACCACCATGCCTGGCTATTTACTTTTCTCAGTTTTTGTGCTTCCCTTGTAAAAGATTTCTGTTCTTCATGTGTTACAGACATTGTTTTCACTGTGAGTGCTTTTGACTTAGGCATCATGTTTAAAATTCTCTAGCACTGAGAAAATTTCTTCATGTTTACCCTCACATCAACCGAGTTCTGTCGCTCTTTGCCTTGTAGATAGATGCAAATTTGCTTCTGATATCACCCGTACATTTTCTTTTCATTTATTTCAGTCAAGGTCTTCTGGCAATGAGTAAGTTTAACAAATTCTAGAATTCTGAAGTACATTTGTAGTAGGAGGCTGTTTGTTCATTTCCCAGTGCCCAGACTCCTGAAATAACCACACAGAAACTGGGGTTAATTAAATCACTGCTTGGCCCTCCAGCTTCCTATTGGCTAGCTCTTACATATTAATTTAACACATCTTCATTAATCTGTGTATCACTACGTGGCTGCGGCTCACTGGCAAAATTTTGGTATGTCTGCCTTTACTGGCTGCCTGTAGGACTAGTTGGTTCCTGTATACCAATCATGGGTTATTAATCAAATTTAAACTAAGATCAGCTAGGGTCTTACAAAAGCTTCGTACTAAAAGGATACTCTTCTGAGCTTCTGCCTGGTCATCCCTTCTTTCTCCCCCTCTCCCTCCCTTCCCCTCCCTTCAGATTTTTTAGATTTTCCAAAATTTCACCTCTCTTCCTCTTCAGTTCAAGTGATCCTTTCTGCCGCATCAGGGTGCTGAGATTGGGAATATTCGGAAGTGCCCTGCCTCCGAGGCACGTCCACAGCCCTTGTTTGGATTCTTGCTGATGCTGTTTTAGTGTTTTGGTGGCAGGGTCTCACTCTGTAGCCCAGGCTGTCCTCAAACTTGCACTAGCCATTCTCTGCCCTCCACTGCCCAAGTTTTGCAACTACAGGTGTGTGACATTATTCTCAACAATGTGTTTCATTGTTGTTGCTAGTGTTTTAATTAGGTATTATTCATTTGCTTAGCTATCTATGCTTTATTTATATGTGTGTACATGTGTGAGTATACACAGACCACAGTGTCTGTAAATCAGAGGACAGTTTTGAGGAGTTAGTTCTCTTCTTCCACCAGGTGTGTGGGTCCTGGGGATCAAACTCATGTCAACAGGTTTGGCAAAACAAGCACTTTTAATATGAGCCAGATGAACTGTCTATGATTGTTTTTTTAAATATTTTTTCTATTATCATTTAAAAGTCTGACACTATAAAAATTTCATCAAACATGGTGGCACCTAATTGTAGTGCCATGCCTGAGTGCAGAGAGGCAGGGGAATAGCCAGGGGGATGACATCCTAGGTTGCAGAACACCATGTTGTCTTTAACAGCAACATAGCCTTCTCTGATGCATTAAATGACAATTTCATTATTAAGTAATGAATACAGGCGCTATAAATGTTAGGTTCCAAGTTGATAAGAAAAGGGTGATACCTCCTACTTCTCGTTAAAACAAATTCAACTACAGTTTTGTTATTGTAGTGAAGTTTGATTTGTTTTAGTAATTATAAAGTCCCTCAAATGGGACAGAAAGCACACACTGAATAAATTTAAATGTACTAACAGTTTGAAATGTACTCAACAGGTTAAGTTATTTTGTGTGTGTCTTTTAAAATAAAGCAATAGATTGAGGCTACAATTACTGGGCCCTTTAAGGAGACTGATTGATCTACTTAGGGAAGTGCTCAGAACCAAAGCTCTGCCTTCATTAATGCTTCTGGCCCATTCTTTCCTACACTTAAAGACAATCTTGGTGTAGAACTCTGGCTGTTCTGGAACTCGAAGTGTAGAGCATGTTGACCACGAACCACATTCACAGTGACCCAGCTGCCTCCTACTCCCAGGCGCTGGCCCTAAAGACACAGCAGTATTTAGGCCATTGTTATGGGGGCGTTAGAATGTTTCTGGGAGATATAAGCATGAAGTAAAAGCAGCCAGATCACACAGTTAGAAATACATAGTTCGCTTAACTGTCCCACAAGTTCTTTGAAAATTGTTTTTTTTTTTCCTCACGGGATAAGGAAGAGTACGTGTCTTCAATGAACACATAACAATTAGATATTTTTGTGTTTCTTGATTGCTGCATGTCATAAGACATGATTGAAATCCTTTTTCTTTGCCTATGAGCAACAATCTAGGTCTGCCCATTTTAAAAACAAAATAATATCCTTACCCAAGCAAAAGCAATGAAAGTCTGGCTTCTACCGTGATTTCCAAGGGGAAGACTGTCACAGTGAATGATACTTTTGAATGCACATTTCTCATGAGATGGCTACAGGTGGGAACAATTATGTGCTCTCTGGTTTAAACAAGGTATCCTGTAACAGGTTCAAGATAATGGAAACTGGGCCAAAGGTATTACTTCTAACAACTGAACTCACGCCCGTGTCAAAATAGAAAGCTTAATAAATATTAGATTATTCACCAACACTAGATTTGAATAGCTTATGTTTCAAAGACAGATAACATGAGGCTTGTTTAGGTGACAATGAGAAAGATATAGAAAACAGATATTTACCCTTAATCATAGGAGGTCAGACGTAACCTAGATTATCAAAATAAGAGCACTCAACAACAACAACCAAACAGATGTGATGGGAAACTAGAGCTGTTTTCTGTGCATGTAGAAAGGAGCTGGTAAAGGCTGTGAGCTGCTAGAAGGCTGGCTTGTTCTTCAGTGTGTGAATGGAGCTACAGGCCAGTTCTGCGGATGATTCATGAAGTCTTGAGTTGCATTTAGGACTTGAACTAAGGTGGTACCTGAAGCTCATCCTCATTTTTGGAGTGTTCTATCAAAAGCTCTTGCTGCAGAACAGAAAGAAAGAACATAAATGTGGTGGGAATTCATTCAGTCCATAGCCTTTTGGGTACTGGCCCATTAGGGCGTCTGAGGTACTTCCTGCGAACTGATAATGGCAGACAAAATTCATGCCCGCTCTCTTGGGTGGTGGTGCACATTCTGTTCGCAGCTTCCAGTGACCACAGAGGACCTTGGCTCCCCACCCTTATTATGATTTTTTTCCCCAAATAAATACTTATTATCCTTTATTCGGGACTATCATGGGCCTCGCTAATTATGATTACAAACAAAGACACTGCTAACATAATTAATCTCATAACAATACCAGATAGCTTTCTGTGGCAAAAATAATGATTTTTGTAGCATGGAATACAAAAGAAGAGTATAAATCCATAATCATAATTGGGAGGATAGATGTAAAATACATAGTGGGTTTTTTTTCAAAGGGAAGAATTTCCTTAAGATTTCCTGTAAAACATTCACTTCATTGACAATCCAATATACAAAATATTTAAAAACTTTTATGACTACCTGATAGAAAATTTTGCAAAATTTAAAAATTTTCAACTGTCTTTATATACAAGGATATCACCACATACAACTAACTAATTGTAAAAGAAAGACCAGTCCACAATTTGGTTCAGACCTAGAACCTGAGCTATTCTTTAGCCTGAGGCAGATACATTTCAGGTTCAATCTCTGCTAAAGGAAAATAGGCCTAGAGACACATCTCATTGTTTGGGGAAGGGAAGAAGATGGGCAATCAAAGTGGGAAGAAAGTGACATTTCTAATCTGGCTGTGATGGCAGCATACCTGGAACATGGTGTATGGACAGCTATTGACGAAAATTATCATGTCACCAAAAGATGACCTAAACTTTAAATCCTCACAAAATGTCACACCAGCCCTGCCTTGAGGACTGAGCGTGGCGTGGACAAAACACTAGGTTCAAGTCCAAGCACCAGAGAGAAAAACAGACAGACAGGGTGAGAAAGAGAGACAGGACAAGAAAGAGAAAGGAGTAAGGGAAATGAGGATATATTTTCCAAATCATCTCTGTTTATAATATTTAGCTCAGAATATTAGAGAGTTATTTAAGTATTTATTAAGTAACAAAGAATACAATAAAGCCAATATCTCTGTCTAATAAAGGTTTTTTAAATTATTAATTTTGATTCTCAGTTGAGTTGACAGATGTGTAACCCACAATATCAAAACTATATTCCGTGTGTGTGTGTGTGTGTGTTTAATTCAGGTATTAAAAAATACACAGAATATAAAATTAATGGATTCTTAGAGGAAGTATCTTAATGAATTCTGTATAAGCCTAAGAGGTCAACAACAGTCATGATATCAGTATTTTGATTTATATGTATACACATGTACTTACCATGTACTATCTATCTATCATCTATCTATATCTCTAGCACATAGGAAAAGTAACCATGGAAACAGTAGTGAGAATCTTGTTAAAGTATTAGTTCTTGTGCTTATGGTAACTATTAGCATGCTATTTCAGGGACTGCGTGGGGTGTGGAGGGTTGGCACACAAAGGAGGATTATTACAATGTTTGTATCGTAATGTAGAAGAAATTATTTCCCAAAGGAAATCACTAAGAAACCAGTCACAAGAGGCTAAGAGAAAGACAAAGAACAGGGGATGTGGGTGAGCATTGCACCTGCTTTTGTGAAAGACGTGATTGCGTTCCTGTATTAGCCGGGGTTCTCCAGAGACACGGAACTGAGAGAATGGGTCTATACAGAGAGAAGGGGGGTTTACTAGAATGCCTTGCAGGCCGTGGTCCAGTTTGTCTAAAAATGGCTGTTGTTCTTAATTTTTGGCTGCCTGGCTAGAGGGTAAAGACGTTACGCAAGGAAAAGACACAGACATGCGGCGGTCCCACGTGGGTGCACTTTAATGGGGGAGGGTAACAGGCAGGTAAGGGCGTGCCAACACAGTAGGAAAGGCGGGGGAAGAGAGGAGAAGAGGAGAGAGAGAGAGCGCGGGGTCGTAGGACCCTTGCTTTTTAACGAGGAATACAAAGGCTTCTGGGAATATGTCCGTATCCAGGAGGACGCTGGGAACTGTAGTTCGGCATAAGAACAACAATGGCTAATGACCAAAATTTCAGGAATCCAGTAGTTGTTCAGTACACAAGGCTGAAAATAGCCACTGACCTCTGTATGTATAAGAACCTTGAAGAAAGCATGCTCTAATTCCAGTGAAGAAACGGATTTGCTCCTGAAAGCAAGAGCAAGCAGGCATGGAACAAAAGCTTCCTTTCTGTAGGCTGACGCCAGGAGGTGTGGCCCATATTCAAGATGGGTTTTCCCACCTCAAAAGATACAGATTCCAAGTGGATCCTCCAACTTCAAATGATTTTAAAAAACAGTCCCTCAGAGGTGTACCCAATCACTTGGGTTTTAGCTAATTCCAAATATAGTCAAGCAATAACTGGGAGTAGTCACCGCAATGAGTTACAGTTTCTGACAAAACACTATGACAGAAAGGGCTTAGTATTTCAGTTTCCAGCCCTAAGGTCCCAAGCACTGAGGAAAGTCAGGGCAGAAACTTAAGGAAACTCCCCTCCTCCCTGACCACAACACACCAGGGAAGCCTGAATTGAAGCAGGGTCCTAAGAGAAACTGGTTTGCTCAGTTTGGTTCTTTGCTTACCCCAGCATCACCTGCCTGTGGGAAGTATCACTTACAATGGGCTGGGCCGGCCCTAACACATCAAGTAATCAAGAAAATGAGGCACAAGCTTGACTACCTACTCTAATGGAGGTGTTTTCCCAACTGAGGTTCTTCATTGGAAACTCTAGCTTAAGTCAGGTTGACTAAAACAAACAAAACAACACAAAACACAACCTGGGTTAGTCTGTAATTACAGAATCAGGTAGAGGCAATTACTGCCCTAGTCAGAATACCCTGCCAGGGAAACAAAACTTGACAAAATAAGTGTGTTTAAATAATAGAATATAACAAAGCTCAGAAATATTTCACTAAATTACAGAAGAGAAATTCCAGCTTCTGGCGAAGAAATGCAGAGTGTTAACACATCCAAATGGGGTGAAAACTGGCTGGGACTAAAAACAAAAAACAAAAAGAATTGTAGCTCCATCTCAGCTCCATCTTAGCTGCGTGCGATGGATCTAACCACTCAACAACGCCTCAGTCTTCCGTGCTAAACATAAGACAGCGATAATTTTAGCGGGTCGTTTCACGTTTCATGTTCATCATTATTGAAGAAGCTGAGGCTTTAACGCTCAGCATTTGTTGGCTTCCTTGGCGCTCTGCACCGGAGTGTTTTGAAATGCCATGACTGAAACAGAGCAGAATGAATTCTTCTGCCGCTCGCAGTTCCGGGTTGGAAAGGAAAGGAAACCAAGTTTGCAGTCCAGCAAACTTGGAAAAGCAATTATCACACAGAACTCAGAAGTCCGAGCAAGGATCATCTAACATGGATTGAGAGTAAATATTAAGATTGCTTGAAGATGATGCTGGAGTTGGATATATGTGTATGGACACTTGTGATATCCCTGTTCAAAGATGCAGACGCAAGAGGGTTAGGGGGCAGAGGTCATGAGCTTGAACTACACAGTGAGACTCTGCCTTTAAATAAATAATTAATTTTAAAAGATGAAATTGAGAATTACTGTCAACTGACATGTTCAACTGGCCTTGATGTCTAGGGAAAACAAAAACCTTTACACTTGAGGAGTATACATGTCTCCTTAGAGGAGATAGGAAAATATTTTAAAATAGAGGTTGTTGTTGTTATGCACGGTTATCGCAGCTGTGACAGGCGATTGTGACCTTTTGGAGGAAATGGAAGGGTTTTTCCTTAGTTAGAAGGGGAAAGAGTGGAGTGAACACTGGCAAGTTTCTCCGTAAAGTAATGACATTTGAGCATCAATCAGTGGTGTAAGGAGTGTGATTATAAACATAATTTCCACCATAAATTCATTAGACACCAATCTTACAAAGCCACCAAGAATCTGCCGCCCAAAGCAGATGCCCTGAGCTTTATTTTGCATTCCGAGCACACAGGGATCTTGTTTGTTTTTGAATTCCAGCAGTTGAAAATTGGGTCTATCTGTGCATTAACACCGCACAGTTAAATGATGGTAATAGTCTGTTTCAGATATAGGAAGCCTCATTACGTAGGCAGAGGCAAACATCTGCTCTGTCTCTTCAAACCACAAATAAGCAAGTGGAAAGCAAGGGCCAGGAAGTGTTTGTCTTACGGTACAGCCTTGACACTGCCTGATGATGTACTGGAGAGAATGCCATCTTCTGAGGCTAAGGAAGAGAGCCACACTTGCTTTTTATCTCTAGATGAAAGTTATAGCTTGAAGTAAGCTGAAAGAAAGTGACTGTAAACTGCAAAATCATTACATCAAAAATACAGAATTATAACTTGCAATATGGAATTAAAATGCTTCAAGCAAGAATAGGGCACTGTTTAGCCTTGCACCCCCATTTGGTTTGGGGTTATTAATTCCATCCTTTTTGTAATAAGGCACAGAAGAGTCTAGTTCCTTCACTAGCATGCACTATGTATGTGCAGTGTGTTTGCACACATAAACACACACACACATACCTCCAAATAATGCCCCCGGGAACCTCAGAAATCCCTGAACATTCTATCTGTATTGAGCTACACATGCTTCTATTTTTGAACTACTGTAGAAGATTTTTATATGCCCTGGAAGCAATCACACTTAGAATTTCTATTCAAGTGTATTCACAACCTCTCTAGGTATGACGAATAGAAGGGCTGATTGGTCTTAAATTGGTTATGGGTACATACTGAGTATGTCAAAATGGCGTGCTATAGCAACTTTATCGAGAATCCCCTATTTACCATCTTATACCTAGGCATAATTGGATATTCAGATGATTAAAGTCAGAGGCATTATGGGAAGATACAGGCACAATAGAAAACTTGATTGTATTCCCTAATCTCTCTGCCTTTGTAAGAAGCTGCCCATGCTACACCCCTTAGGAAGCGAACTCCTCCTGTTCTTAAACCTTATACAGAACCTTACACTGACAGAAATCAAAGCCCTTAAACACTATCACTCACATGGGCTGTTGTGTTTCAAACAGTAAACTGTTTATTGCTTTCTGTTTGTTTGTTTAAGTCTATGCGAGTCTTCATTGTCAGTTCTTTGGGTAAAGGAGCCAAGAATTAGGAAATTCTTGTTTTATGTCCAGTCCAGAAATAAAACACTGGCAACATATTGACTTATAATTAAGTGTCTTTAGGCTAACGTCATTTTTTAAAGTATCTAATTCTATTTGTGCATGCGTGTGCGCGCACATGCATGTGTGATGAATATTGAAATGCCCTGAAGGCCAGAGAAGGCATCAGATTCTCTAGAGCTGGAGTTACAGGAGGTTATGAACCATGCAGTGTGGGTACCAGAAACCAAACTTGGGGCCTCCGGAGGACCAGCAAGAGCTCTTAATTGCCAAACCATCTTTAAGCCTCAGAAGTCAAATTTTAATATCTTTACATTGTTAAGACAGTCAGCCAAAATAACTTGCCATTTTGATGCAGATTAGGCAAATTCCTCATTAATAAAGAGTGTTTTCCTCATCAGAATTCAGATTCTTGTACTACAATTAGATATAAATGTGTTAATATTGATTTCACAGTAATTAAATGTTATTCCACATAAATGTAGTACGAGGTTCAACGGAGTATCGTGTTAATTTCTAACTAGGAAGTACTGGAAGCAAAGTAGAGTCACTTAGATACAGAATAAAGCAAGAACTGAGGAAGATAACTTGAATATTTTTATGAGAACAATCTTTGTAACAGAAAAGACCAAACATTTTCATGTTTCTAGGCATCTAATTTATTTTTATAATTGAGTTTGGGTAGTGGTTTTGTTTCTATATCTGCCTTTTATCCTCAAAAGTAGCAATCTGTGAAACTTCAAAATAATATTCCATTGTACAGGAACACAATTTCTTTTTATTTTTCTTTTTTATCTCTTTTCTCTTTCCTTCTTTTTTTCTTCCTTCCTTTTTCTTTCTCTGTTTCAGTCTCTGCATCTCTCTCTTTTCTGTGGTAAGGAGGGGGTGGTAAAGGAAAGTCTCACAGATCCAAATTTGGCCTCACAATACCTGTAACATTGAGGATGACCTTTAACTTACAATCCTCCTTACCCCACTTCCCAAATTCAGTGTGTACCACCACACATATCTAAACACATGGATTTCTTTATCCATCCGTGCTAGCATATCCTGGCTACTATGAAGAATACAGGTGTGACTTAGGAGTTCAGACATCTCTTTGTGATTCTGACATATATCTAAAAGATCAATCAATCGTTTTGTTTTAATTTATTTGTTTGTTTGTTTTGGGGGGAGGCAGATACTGGTCAAGGATGGGACTCCCATATGGTTTTCTGTAATGATTATTATCAATTTATATTTGAGCCAGTAGTATACAATGTCCAAGTTCTCTATACTCTTGCCAAAACTTACTAGTTTATGACTTAGAGTAGTTATGTAAAAGTCATATTACATAAACTCATAACTATTCTAATGCATCTGAGGTGGTATCTCGTGGTGGTTGTGAGTTGCACTTCTGTATTGACTAGTGATATTGAACACCTTCCCACACACTTTCAGGAATATAGGAAAGGTTTACTTTGTATCATAGCTTGACAGGTTTCAGTCCCATGTTGATTGCCCTGTTGCTCTGGGGACATGCCAAGGCAGCATACCATGGCACAAGTGTGTCGTGCATTGCAGGGGGGCGCATCACTCACTTCAGAGATACCTGGAAAAAATGAAACAAGGATATCTAGGGTACCATAGTCTCCTTGGAAGGCACACTTTCAGCTTGTAACTTCCTCCTAATAAGCCCCAAGTTTTACAGGCCCCATCACTTTCCAGCGCAAATACTGTGAACCAAGTCTGTGCCATATGGACTTTATCTAGATCTGAATGTTGCCTTAAGTGTTGAACACTATAATTGCACGCTTTCTTGCAAAAAGGTAAAGGGAATAATTCACAGAGAAACAGAAATAAATGCCTTATCAATATTCTTTATGCACTTTACTAAATTTCTAACTTCTATGTGCTTTCATAATAAAATTCATGAACTGAGTAATTTCTAAGGGAAAGAGAAACATATTCTCACAGTTTTGCATGCTGGACTGTGGAAGGTCAAGGCACTGGTGGAACTGGTATCTATTCGGATCTGCTATCTGTTTTCAAGGTGTTGCCATGAAAGATGCATCCTCATATGGCAGGAATAGAGAGGTGGAAGGAGATAAATTCCTTCTCTTAGGGTGCTTTTGTGACCTACCCACCTTTTAAATCCTTCTCTTTAATATTGCCACACACCTACAAGAAATTTTGACACATTCGAATTACACCAGTAAAAGGTCTATATGTAAGATATTCCAATACCATAGCCCTGAAAAGTCTTGACTCATTACACCATCAAATTTACAGTTTAAGTTCAAAGCTACGCCTCACCACACAGTTAAGATTCAATGAAAGATTCTTCTTGAAGCAAATGTCCCTTCAGCTCTACCCCTATAAAATCAGATGGCTGACACCGTTTTAAAATAAAGTGGTGAGACATGTCTAGGACAATCACACAGTAAACAAGGAGGGGTAAACATCCCAAGTAGTTCAAAACCCTATCATAAAAGCAGAAGTCTTTCATTCCCTGTGCCATTACCTAGGCGCAGTGAGGTATGGAGTGAGATTCCAAAAGCAGAAACACCCCGTTTTAAGGCTTTGGAGGATACAGATGTTTTAGTTTATGCTTTGTGAAAGCGAGCACTGGGGACCTAAGTCCAACCTGATTCCAGGACTGTAGCTCTAGTAGCCAACAGCTGTGGACTTGGAACGCAGAGGGCAGAGAGATCTGGTCTACCCCCAGCAATGAGTACTGAGTCACATGAGAATATCAGGTTCCTTTACTAAATCTGTTTGCCTCTGCTCTGAGCCTCTTCTTCCCTTGAGACACTCTGATCTTGAGATGGATTTGTTGACATCCTAATTCTCAAGATTTTCAATATACATTTAGGGTCATTCTCCTGCACCTCGATGAATAGTGTTCTACTTCCCCCCATCCATACTAACCTTTGCATCAAATCATTGCTGGTCTATGCTCTTGCTTCTGACTGCTAAATACGTTTTCCCACATTTTCCACATCTAGTCTGAGAACTTTCCAAGTCTTATGTTCTGCTTACCTTTGCATTATAAAGTCTTTTAAAATAATTTCTGCCTTTGTATATTTCAGTGTAAGCAGTTAGGGGAAGGCGTGCCACACTCCAAATAATTTGCTATGACTGATCATCTGACAGAAGCAATTTGATTGGGAAAAGGGTTGTGGCTTTAGAGGAATTCCTTGGGATTATTTGTACCACCACTCCAGAAAGAAATCACGGTAACAGGCACGTGGCAGAGCAATTCTCATCTTGTAGGAACAGGAAACAGGGCAAAGGATGCATGGTACCCAAGGACATCGTCCTACCACTTTTTGACCTGTGTCTCCCAACTTAACTCTACCTTCTAATTTTCCAATGCCTCCGACTAATACCAGGGCATTATGAATGTACAAAGATGGCCACCCATACGTTACTCCAGGGCTTCCAGGATCTAATCATTTCTGAAATGCCTCGACAGCCACGCCCACGGGTGTGCTGCACTAATTTCCTAAGTGTTTCTTAACCTAGTCAGTTGTGTTGTGAACCAAATTTAATCATTATAAATTTAAATTAGCACCTGTCATCTGTCCATGTTAGATTAGGGTGCAAACTTGCCAATAGTCTTGGAATTAAAATAATTTTACAAATATCTCTTTTCTGGCCTTCATTTCCTTCTAATTTTATTTTGCATATTAACTGAATGTTTAAAAGTATTGGATGCACACTACAATTGCCGAACTAAACATCTAGTCTGTAGAAAAGAAATGAAAAGAGAGATTGGAAACCTCTTACTTATTCATATCACACCAAACCAAAAATCAAAGACAAACCGAAAACTTAATAGTCAAAAAGAAAACTAAAGAAGCAAGCATAGAATTCATTTAAGACCTCTGCCCCAGGGAAGAGGCAAACATAAACAGAAGGTGACAGGCTATTTAGGTGGTTAAATGGCTGTTCCTGGCCTCAGAAACGACTCTCTTTGTTTCTGTGGAACTGAAAGGTCATTTCAATATATCGTTACTATCAAACAAAACACATTTCAGTGGGTGGTGGGGAAAGACAAAGGATCACCAACCACAATGCATTGCAGGGAGCCATTTTAGAACTGTTCAAGTAAATAATACACTCTGCTCTGCAGAACACTTCGGAACCAAGTGGGATTTGAAATCCACGCCTACAGAACACATTCATCTTCTAGGTTTCCTACTCAGATGCCAGGGCAATAATGGAGTATCCTAATCCAACTTGGCAGGAGAAAGAAAGCACAGCTTTTCTCTTTACAGGCTTTTCAAAGAATTATGTGGGAGTGAAACGGCATGACCTCCATTATAGGAAACAAAGCCATAGAGCTTATGCATGCTACAGTAGCCAGCGAGTGAGAAGAAAACGAAAGCACCAGTGATTAGCAGTCAAGTACGTGGGAAGTACGTGGGAAGGGGCTTCCTTCTGCCCTGACGCATAAGCAGAGAGGATGCCCAAGGCCAAGACCAAAGGAAAACAAAACAGGAGCAGCATCCACCTTTTATAAAGAAGTCTCAGTCTCATAGAGACAGACACTTCGCAAGTCGTTGTCTAATTAGTCTCCGTAGCGCAACTGACCAAATACGCCATTGACACTGAGTTTCACTGTTCGTGTTCAGTGGCAAGAAGCAGAAAATGAGTTTTAATTTTTGAAAGATCACCTTCTAGATAACTGATGTCCCCTTTAATCATTCTTCACTTCGGCTTTAAATCACTGGTCTGCCCATCCCCCAGATGTGCCCTTACCACAGACTTAAAGGCAACAAGTCAAGCAGCCATTGGTTAAAATATTTCAAACTGTGAGATAAAATAGGTTTTTTGTTGTTGTTGTTGTTATTAGCTCAGTTGTCACAGTGTCAGAAAGGTGATTTGATGGCATTTTAAAACCGTGTTTTTCTCCTTTCTGAAACGGCACTTCATTTTAAACAGGTGCAGATATTAGCTTATCGCACTACCAAAAGCAAGTTTACATCTGCATGTTTTCTGTGGTCTACAGACCATAGACTACTATTGCTATCTTTCAGAAGACCTATTTTTAAATTATGTGGAGCATACCTAATAAAATAACCATGTGACAAATACTGATTTCTACTGCAAGGCAATGCCAGCTGTTATCACTATACAGAATGACCGAGATAATTATTACTAAAAGAAACTCACATAGAATAATCCACAGTTTCTGAATTCCAGTCCTTGATCAAGTATTCCCACTTATTTTACCATGTGATGCAGCAGAACACAAAAATAGCCAACAAAATTAATCATGTCTCATCCAGTCTCAGAGCCATTCCCATGTCAATGGATCAGCATATATACATCACTTTTACCGTAGTCTCTCTTTGTCTTTTCCCTCATGTCAGTACCAGAATTCTCAAGAGGTCTCTGCCTATTAATCTGATCTCAATTAACATGGAGGGAATCCTTAGTTTTTCATTTCTTATGGAATAAAAGCACCGCCTCTCCTCCAACACAACACATTTCTCAAGTTCCATTCTGAAGCCGAAACATCTCTACATTATATAGGCTGCTTTAATTTAGCAGTCCTATTCATAATCCAATGCCTCTCAGCAGCTGCACTTCTTTCTTCATTAGTATTTTAAAAAAATTGAAGTTAATAAATCACCATAAAAAATCCAAGCTCGCCGGGCGATGGTGGCGCACGCCTTTAATCCCAGCACTCGGGAGGCAGAGGTAGGCGGATCTCTGTGAGTTCGAGACCAGCCTGGTCTACAGAGCTAGTTCCAGGACAGGCTCCAAAGCCACAGAGAAACCCTGTCTCGAAAAACCAAAAAAAAAAAAAAAAAAAAAAAAAAAAAAAAAAAAAAAAAAAAAAAAAAAAAAATCCAAGCTCTCTGTTTTATAATAATTTTAGACCTCATGTGGATTAAATTTTTATATTACTTTACTCTCTCTTTGAAAACTTTATTATTTTTAATCTCTTTCCAATGGCTGTATAAACCTATTTATTTCTTCACCACCTAAGTAAATTTTTAAGCATGCTATCACTTTTTAGAGTTTGTGTGTGTGTATGTATGTGTTTTTCTGAACATGGCTTTTTGCACATCTTCAGCATATCACTTGCTTTTCTGACCATTGCAGACAAATTTTTAACTACTAAACTACTACCATGGGGTGGTACTTGCAGTTGATTACACTCCTCCTCAGTTCTGTGAAAGCTTAGCCTCATGCCACCAAGTACGTGGCCCCTGAGCCATATTTACCTGCCCCAATTTGGGGGATTTCTTGTGTCTGCCCAAAGCAGCCTTTTAATTTTATTTTCAGAAAGCAGTGGAGTTGTTAGTCTTTGTGTCTTAGATTCAGGCTAAATTCTGCCAGTTACATGATTCCCAACTACAATTATTGGTGCAGCTATTGTCGCAGCTGATATGTATGCTGTATGCTGTGAATATGTTTTATTACCATTGGTTGATGAATAAAATTTTTTCGGCCAATGGCTTAGCAGAGCAAAGCCATGTGGGACATTGGATAGAGATATAGAAAGAGAGTAGGCAGAGTCAAGAAGATGCCATGTAGCTGCTGAAGGAAGAAGATGTCGCTGCTGGAAACTTTCTGGTAAACCAAAGCCTTGTGGCAATACACAGATGAATAGAAATGGGTTAATTTACCATATAAGGGATAGAAAGTAGATCATAATATACCTAAGCTATTGACCAAACAGTGTTGTAATTAATAGCTTCTGTGTGATTATTCTGGTCAGTGTTGACTGAGGTTTTCTGTTCTGTCCAGTCCGCATTATTGTTAAGTCCCCCCAAAAAATCATGCAGAGGTCTACATTAATTAGAAACTGATTGGCCCATTAGCTCAGGCTTCTTTTTAACTGTTATAACTTTTATTAGCCCATTTTTCATGTCTATGTTAGCCACATGGCTCGGTAAGGTACCTTATTCAGTGAGGCAGTAACATCTTGCTTCTTCTATGGCTAGGTCACGACTGCAAACCAAGCTTTCCTCTTCCCAGAATTCTCCTGTTCTTGTCACCCTGCCTCTACTTCCTGCCTGGTTGTCTTGCCTATTCTTTTTGCCTGTCTACTGGCCAACCAGAGGTTCATTAAAATATAATTGACAGGGTACAATCCATTGTCCCATAGCAGGTCAGGGCAGCTGGGAACAAACAGTCTCCACTTACAGTCAGCCACTTAGTGCTCTGTGATTTAAAAGCTTTTGCCATCAGTGAGATTCTCTAAGCCAAAGGCACTAGGTTTATTATTCTCTAGCTCATAGGGGGATTGAGGTTGAGCAGCAGATGTTCAAAAGCATCATTTTTGCTGAAGTCAGTTTCTTGGGAGACCTTTGGCCTTCTGGCCATAGAGTACCTGCAGAATATATCACAGGTAAAAATAAGAACTCTTAAAGAGCATAATTTTAATAGATTAGAGTTTATAAATAGAAAGTACAAGTGATAAGAAGGAGGAAATAGAAAATATATAGGTTCTTAGAGTGGGAAGAATCCTTCAGAGTTATTTTTTAAGGGAGTGTAGGACCAAAACAATCTAGGCTATTTCAATTTCCCTTGTTTGCTTCCAAGAAGTTCAAGATAGGTCTTTATTTCTGAAGACAGCATGTACTTTGTACACTAAACTAAACTCAGAGAAGTAAGCTCAATCTAATGGGAATGCCTCCTTCTTGAGAAGTAGACTGTAATTGATGAACGAATCATTTTAGTAGATTTGATTATGGCAACCGAGATTAATGAGAAATGGAAAATTTTATGATTTTTGGCTGCTGACATTGCAGAGCTAGAAAAAATTGTACAAAAATGTAAAATGAAAAAAATGTAAAAAAGACTTGACAAAAAAGAGATAAATCCTGAAAAGTAAATGGAAAAAGAAGCCAGGATGACTTTTAAATTCTTTCTTGCTTTGTGGTGTTTTTTTCAGTGTACTGCACTAATGGAGGCCATTTACAATTATAGTTTGAACCTCTAAAACCATATTTGGTGAATGCATTGTCCCAGGATAGATTAGACTAGTTACCTTTAGTAGTTAAGTTTTGGTGCAACTGAGATGAACTAAGCCATGTAATTCTCAGAGGCTCCTTAGTGATCTTCTCTTTCTTGCTAGGTGATAGGGAAAGCAGGTAGAAGAGCTGGGTGGTTTCTGCAGCATCCTTGGAAGGACATATTTCCCCCAGAGTCTAGTGTCTTACTTCAGTTCTAGGTTCCAAGACTGGTCTCTGTGCACAGGGTAGATAGGACCCTGGTTCCTGCCTACTTTGAACTATAGAGAAGAGTTTTGGTTTTGTTTTTATGTCTTTCTCACACATTTTCTACATTGTAGGCATGTAGAAACATTAGGATGTTTGGTAGTTACCGAGGACCTCAGCATATCCAGAACTTTTGCTTCAACTTCTTCAGATTCCAGATGCCACTGCCAAAAGATATGAAGCTTTTGCTCTCCAACTGACTATTCCTGCTGTGCATGTACGTGTGAAGAGAAGGGCTATACTGCTCTCGTTGGAGTCACTTCAAGGGTTTTTTTTCTTTTTACTAAAAATATTCTTTAGCAAGCACATACATGTACACACACTTCATTCTGATTATTCTCTCCCCACCCTCCTCTTTCAGCACATTCTCTCCTCCTGCAAGTCATTTTCCCACACTCTCGATTTTCTTTTGTTTTGTGACCCCCACGTTTAACTGGAGCTCTATGTAGCTATGGAACATAGATGTGGAATCATCATTTGGTGCATGACAAGGCCACCAGTGGAGTCACATTTCTCTCAGGTGCCACTTCATTTCTTATCTAAGACCAGCCCTGGGTGTGTTCCTACTGCTTGTGTGTTTATATCATGAAAAATATTCCATCTATTCTGCACACATACAGCTGTATCTAATAAGGAAGACAATTTCCATTTAGCTATATAATTCTGATGAATAGGAATAGTACTAGGATTTTTTTTATTACTCAGACTGACATAGGATTCTCAGTCACAAAGATAACCTTTTACACAAACAGCTAATTTTAGACTTCAGAACAAATACAAAGCAGGCTGGTTGCCCCTGGAAACAAATATCTGGCTGCCCTGAGAGACACATATTGGAGGTCATTTTCCCAGGTGTTTTGTTGATTCAGGGTCAGGACAGAAGAGACTTTAGTAAACATAACACCCTGCCTAGCAACTGAGACTTTCTGCACATACTCCCTACCACACAAGCTTCAGCACCATTTGCGAAAGATCTGCACGCATGACCAAGTGTTACTCACTGACCAGTCAATGTGGTATTCCTAGCCTAAGAGAAACCACATGACTTATCATGGGTTATGAGAATAGGTCAGGCCCTAGAAATGTAGTATGTATTGTTCAGAGTTTGGCAGAGAGAGAGAGAGAGAGAGACAGAGAGACAGAGAGAGGCAGTGGAGGTACAGAGAGAGCAAGCAGAAGAGTGATGTGTAGATGGACGAAGAAGGCAGCTGTGGAGAGAAAGGAGCGGAAGATGAAGGCTCATGTGAGAAGTGTGAAAGTGTGAATGAGTGTGAGACTTGGCGTGTGTGTAAAGAGAGAAGACATATATGTAGCAGTATGTAAAGAGACGTTGTAACAGAATATAAAAAGATGTAACTGTGCAGGGGATTGATGTATGTAGCTATATATAAAGAGATATAACTGTAGAGAGACTGTCAAGTAAGAGAGAAAATTTAAGTTGAAGTAAAAGAGATCATTATCACCAGGAAAGTGTGTGCGTGTTCCTTTTTTTCTTAGGTCACCAGCAGAAAATGGGTGTTTCCTTATTTTTTTCCTCAGATAGAAAAATCTAGCCCTTGACACGTTCATGAACTTTTGTAAATACCCTAGTGTAGACAGAGGCTGCTTGTTCATTTCCTAGTCTCCCAGACCTGAAATAATCACACAGAAACTATACTAATTAAAACACTGCTTGACCTATTAGCTCAAATTTCCTATTAACCAACTTCTACATCTTAAATTAACCCATTTTTATTATTCTGTGTTTTGCCACAAGGCTGTGGCTTGCCCTGTAAATTTCCAGCATCTGTCTCCTTCAGCAACTGCATGGCATCTCTTGACTATGACTGTTCTCTACATCTCTCTTTGGATTTTCTTTCTGGCTTTACTCTGTTACGCCATTGACCAAAAGCAGCATCTTTATTAACCAATGTCAATAAAACATATTCACAGCATGCAGAGGGGAGTCCCGCATTACCCTTGTACTGACTTGGGGCTGTCCTTCCCCCAGTTAGTCATATGAACCACTCTCAAGGTCAGGCCCAATGCCTAGGAGTTGATGACCAACACAAAGCAAACTCAAGGTCATCTTTGGAGGTAGTTTGTCTCAGGTGGTGCTTATGTTTTTTTGTTTGATTATTTTCTTTGTTGTTGTTTTGTTCTGTTTTGTTTTTAACCTTACAAATCCTTTGTATACACATTATAACTCATGGCTTTGTCCCTTTAGGAGGTTTCTGGGTGTGCAAACCCATGTGTCCCTGTGTTTACATGTCGGTCTCATTCTTTTTCTTTGGCTCTTTTTCTTCTATTTGTTTCTTTCTTCCTATTTTAGTTTGTATTTACTTTATTTTATCATTATTATTTATATGTCTGTTTGTTTTTTAATGAGAAGCACAAGGGGTATGAACTATGCTATGAGGGAAGGACAAGACTCTTGGAGGTGTTGAGGGAGGGAAAATAATGATCAGATACATTGTATGAAAAATTTTATTAGGAATAAAAATAAATGAATAAAACTATGATCAAAATTAAAACTCAAAAGCATATTTAGAATCCACAGAAATCTTATCATTTTGCTAGAAATAAGCTTCATGTGGAATTTGTTTTCAATGTTCTGTATTTCACCGTATGAGAGAGAAATTTATGGAATGAACCAGCTGGAGTCAGTTATTTTCTGTTACTATTCTCCAGAAAGAAATTTGGAGAAACAACATTTTTAAAAATTAGCAAAATAACATAGTCTGTATAGCCCAAAATTTAAGTAATTAAAATTAATTGACTTGTTTTTAGTTATTAAAAAAGAGGTAGGTGTTTAAACATGGTGGTGTTTCTCACTTAAACATTCTGTACTCTTCAATATTTGCTCCTTATTAATTTGAGCTGGAAACTGGTGATTACATATGGGATAACACAAGGACATTGGTGTACAATGCACTGCAGCACGAGAGGTACAGACTCAGCTTATTCTTTGTTGAATGACTGGATCATGTCAAGCTGATGCTCACTGGCCTTTCTACAGTGGAGAGTAGAAGCTGCTTTTAGGCACATAGGGCAGTAGAAAGGGCTCCATGTATGAATACATGCTAATGGCTGCTTGAGATTTGTTAGGATCATAACTATGTCAGTTAAAGCAGAATGCTTCCCTGTGGGGAAGGCAGACTTGAAGAGAACACACCGAGCTCTTTCTTTGGCTTGCATGTATAATTTTGGTGCACTGTATATTTTAAATTTATATTTAAATTTTCTTCGAGACAGCTTCTAAAATTCTAAACAAGAGTCTTAAGTAAGCTCACATTAATCACTTTGGTCTTCTACTCCCTCCTTTTTCTATTCTGGCAGCAATTGCTTTGCTTAAAACTTATTTCATATCTTATTTTTATTTGTAGTGTGAAATGTTCTTCCCCTTTAGCGATTATGTGTGGGATTAACTCAGCAAAGGTTTGGGATGAGGTTCAGAAGATTAGTTATAAAAATCACCCCAAATCCCACTGTTATCAGGAAGCAAATTAGTTTGCCTAATCAAGAAACAACGAAGAATTGCCATTGATAGACGCTTAGTTGATTTAAAGGTTTTCACTGAATTAATTGACCTTAAAATCATCTGCGGGCTCATACTTTTTATAGCAATTATAGTTGCTTTGTGTTTTTTCATTTATTAAATTATGCTTGGGATTATGGTATAATAAAAATTTACATAGTATACTACTGGGCTTACTAATATCTTCTAGAGTACCTCTCTCTCTCTCTTTCTCTCTCTCTCTCTCTCTCTCTCTCTCTCTCTCTCTCTCCCTCTCTCCTCTCTTTTCCACACCCCCTCTCTCCTTTAAAAAAGACAAATAACTCTGACAAAAATCTTTCCCTACTGACACTTACTCCTATGACATTTTGGTCCCTGTTTTGCTGGTGACCCCAGTCAAGGGACTAGTCAGTCCTTCCAAGTACATGAAAGAACAATTGTAATCTTCCTGTTCTTGGTAATGGTTCCCTCCACAAAGGTGTGATTTACTTTGTTTACCACTATAGCTACATGAAAGCATTATACAGGTATTAAAGTGCAATAAAGCATAAATCAGCCCACAAAGGACTGGCAGAAAAAGAAGGGGATGCTATTTTAAGCAAACAAGTGAGCATTGTATGTTGATTGTAAAAGCCTGTCAGGGTGAGTAGAGCAAACCCAGTCAGGCCTCACGAGGTTGAATTTGACTGCATTCCCAAGAAAGCAGGAAAGGTCATAAAATGCTGTGGACCTCTGAGAATGTTACAGACTAATTTGGACCAATTCTGTCAAAATAATGCTAAATCACTTAAAAGAGCTGGGTTTTGGAAAGATGCTTATGTGGACTGGAGATATAGCTCAGAAGGAGAGAATCAGGAAGATGGCACATTCAAGATCTCAGCTGCAGAGTGAACTTCAGGATAGGCTGGGCTACACAATACCATGGCTCAGGGAGATATGACATTTTTAAAAGAAAGGAAAGAAAGAACAACAATAAAGCAAAAAGACTCATAAATCATGAAAGAGTGTCACATGTCAAATTATTCCTCTGAGCCAAAACTGCACATCACATTATTTCATTTACTGATAAAAGCATTAACCTCGAGGTATTAAAAAGCCAAGAGCACTGTTAGTCTCCTATACCTAGCAACAATTTCTTCCTGGGAACCCAGCTGCCACTCTGGCTGGGAATCAAGTAGGCCATTTTTCTTCTCCCTCCTGTGCATCATTACAATTCCTTCAGTCTCATCCCCATCCCCGTAGCAGACCAGTTGCAGACCTGACCTTCCTTCATTCGCTGGCAGCTCCATAGAACCTGAGGTGGCCCACTTTCTTCTATCACCCATCCCTTGGTACCATCCACCTATATCTAGCAACACTTTCGACCTGAGAACACAGTGGCCACAATGGCATGAAATCAGGTAGGCGATTTTGACTCTCCCTCTGCCCATCAATATAATTCCTCAAGTCTCATCCCCAGCCCTGAAGAAGACTGCTGGCAGGGACTTGCCTTTCCACCCTCCCCCTATTCCCTAGGGATGCTGCTGAACCTTGGTGGGGACTCAGCTTTCTTACCTTCTGTAGACCCTCTCAGTTCCCCCTTTTGAGCCAATCCCCGTTATTTGCTGTCAGTCCCCATATCTAGAAAAAGTTTCTACCCAGGAACACAGTGGCCACCACACCTGGCATGGATTTAGGTAGGCGAATGGCACTATCCTTCCTGGACTCCGCCATGATCTCCCCATTCTCTCCTTAGCCCAGTAACAGCTCCTAAGAAAGGCCCCTTCTTCCACTTCCACTTCATTCACTGGAGGCTTTGACTTTTAGTTCATTCCCAGGATCCCTATAATCTTTCATCCTTGTCTCTCTAGATAATTCATTGCCTTACTGAAACCTACATACAGGATCCTCTTTTCCTACAACACCTCCAAATCCTTATGTCTTCCACCTTTTGGTGTGAACATAACTATCCCCTTGCCTCTTTTCTAAAACCCCTCTCAGGCTTTTCTCTTAGCCCACCTCTGTCAGTCTCTGCCACCCACTCCCCGATTTACACATGCAACCTTTGCTAGGCAACCCACAGTCACAATACTTTCCAAAGATCCTCAGAGGACAACTAAATGGAAACAAGAGAAAGGTTATGAACTCATGGAAAGTGGATGATTCACTGTTAAATAGAAAGTGCATTGAGACAGAAATTTGAAAGAAAATTAAAAATGTTTTGAATTAAATGCAAATGAGTACACAACACACTCAAAACTATGGGACACAAAGAAAGTGTTTCTAAAAGATAAATTGATAGCACTGATTACTTACATAAAAATATTGAAGAGATTGAATACTAGAAACTTAATGGCACACATGAAAACCATAAAGGAAGAAGTAATGCCCCCATCAGGTAGAGTAAAAGAAATAATTAAACTTGGGGTTCAAATCAATAAATAGAAACAAAACAAGCAAGAACAATACAAAGAAAGAAATAAACGTTTTGTTTCATGAGAAAATCAATAAGATTGGTAAACCTTAAGCAGATAAAAGTAAAAGAAAGGGAGAGAAGATTCTAATTACTAAATTTAGATATGAAAGGGGGACATCACAACAGACACCAAATCATTGTGGAATGACAGGTGACTCCATACTTAACCCAGAAGTTATCTTCAGTTGACAGCAGCTCAAAAAGGAATAATAGTGTTCTGCAAGGAAGTCTCGCTGTGTATGCAAACCAAGGATAAGGGCATCCCAAGAAAAGGATGACCACGGCACAGCTAAGTCAATGGTATCTTTGAGATTGTTACCTCATGATGCTTTGTTTGAATATTTTTTACTTTAACAGTCTTTTGATGATCTGTTATCATTTTCAATTTACTGTCTTTCTGCTGTGTGTGTGTGTGTGTGTGTGTGTGTGTGTGTGTGAGAGAGAGAGAGAGAGAGAGAGAGAGAGAGAGATAATGTGTGTATTTGTGTGTGTGAGTATGTTCTCATAGTTTTTTTGTTTTCTTTATTTGTTTCTTGTTTGTTTTATCCATTTGTTTTCTAGAGGGAGAGAAAGAAGGCATGGAGTTGCACAGGTTGGGAGGATCTGAAAGGAGGGGAGAGAAGGCAAACTGTGATCAGAATATAGAGAGTGAAAAAAATATTTTCAATAAAAAAGCAATAGCTAGTGCCCTGGGAAGCTTCAGCATAGCTTTATGCCTGCTCTATGGAAAAAATAACTTCCCAGCCTTCTTTCTGAGGCCCATGGAACTACGGAGCCCCACATTTCATGGGGCCAACAGGAAAGCATCTCCTCATCATTTTGAAAACATTATCTAAGAGAAAAAAGAAACTGTGTAGCATCCAGTGACTGTAGTCAGCATGATCCACAGCAGAGAAGAAGTAAAATTATTGAAAGTCAACATGTCCAAGACTCTAGCTAGGAAATACAGGTAATTTCCACAAGCAATCATTGAGAAAGGCATTTTTTTCCTACCAAACCTTTAAGTGTTTAAGATTTAAAACAAGATAGTTTTGGCATTCATGTCAATATTTTCAATTAAATAAATTATATTTACAAATAATGAATTCTAATTTCCACTGTAAACTTATTTGGAGAAAAACTCCTTGGTGATAGCACACACAGTGAAATGCAAGGGCATGTTCATTTCTCTCTTCTCCCTCAGGGAGCCTTTCAGAGTTTTTGCTTGTTTCCTTGATAAGAATAGGTTCTGATTTTACATTTGGAAAATAGTCAATGATTCTGTTGCATAACAGTTTACAGTTTCCATGTTTCTCAGAATAAGATTAGTGACTTTGACATGAGCTGGAAGTAAAGAGTTTGGCTGCTGAAATCCTTGCTTTGTATTACAACTAAAAAATGCACTTCTTGAAATTGGGAACACGAGTTTTTATGTTGAAAATCACACTAAATGCTCTTATTTGCTTTCTTTAGGCTCATAAATAATGGGGTCCTTCAATGGATGTTGTGTTAAAGAATTTTATAGAAAAATATTGTGTTTAAGAGGTCACTATTATGGCTTCGATATGGCTTGCTTCTGGATAGACATGATTACCTCTCCTTTTGATTCTGTTTTGTCTTTAGTTCATATAGTAACTGACTTTATTTTCTCATTGTTAAGGTTTTGATCCATAGACATATCGTTCTCCCCACTTCTAAGTTATCATTCATTTTGGATTGCCTCTTATCAGTCTTGTGAGTATCCACAATTTGAGCAGCCAGGACACCATTCTTCAAATCTATTTTTTTTATATCAGTGAATGGAAGGTTCCAGAGTCTTCTGCCTCAGAAAATGGTCAGCAAGAATTAGATTGTCTCATAAATAAGGATCAGTATGAACTTCTATTGATACTAAAGTCAATTTTCAATTTTTCAAAAGCTTCAATTTTATTCCTACTAAATACTCAGATGTTTGTAATAGAATGACCTCACAGATCATCCACAGTATATGAATGACAAAGCCTCATTGATTCCATGGAGAGATACGATAAAGGACAGAAACCTCTATTAATTAATGAGGTTGAGTAGTGTCTGAAAAAGAATCAGACTCATGATATAAAAGAAAACACATGGCTTGGATGATTGAATATAAAACCATAAACCCAATGACAGTCTCTGAGTGATGAACAACATCCTGGTGGAATCTGTTGAAAGGCAGTTTATCTTTATTTTGAAGAATATTGCGGTATAGTCATTGGATAAGACCATGGGTTTCATGTCACTTTTCTTCAGATCTGATTTATTTTGATTATATTCATTCCCCATTTTACTCTTCTTTAGCAACTCTCGTTCTTTTGTTGCTATTCCCAAGGAGTCCCTTTATATTGTCTTTCCGTGTATGTGTGTGTGTGTGTGTGTGTGTGTGTGTGATCTATGTTCTATGTTAGAGAAGGCTCATGACATTTTTCTGAATGGTAATTTAAAGCCCTAAATCCAAAATTTTCCAGCAAATGATGTTTTATGCAAACAAAATATCACTTATTTAAGAGAGCAACATTAATTAGATGCTTGAGATATGCGAAAATCAAGACAGCCGACCTTACCTATACTTCTTACAGAGCCGAGGAAAATGAGAACAAGGGGCCAGAGGTTCCAGAGAATGAAAGAATCAGCAAAGAGAAAGAAGAGATTCTCTTAGACACAATGAGGGGTGGTCTAAAGAAAACTGTGCTGCACCAAGAGAAATCTGCCTGGAAAGAATATTTCAGGGTGGTTTTGTCAGTAATAGAACGTGAATGGGATCTGAGACTGAACATACTAAAAAGAGAAAAAACAGTAGCTGAGAAGAGCAACGTTTCAACCACAGCTCCAAGTACCGTAAAGTGTGCAAAAGATGAGAAAAGTCTTCGTGCCTGGGCACGGCCGTTTATAGCAGAGCAGCATTAAGGCAAGCATATGGTGCTCATTCAGCTATGGTTACAATTCAGAACACTGTTAAAAGGATGGCTGTTTGAAATTCAGAAACCCAGGCTATGGAGCGGGGGTGCGACAACACCTAACCTTTAAAGAGGCCAGCAATAGATAACGTCAAAAAATAATATTCAAAAAGTTAGCAACACACACATGGCTCTTTAGACCTCAAAATAATCTCAAACTACTGGTGAACAAGTAGTCACCACAATAAATAGGAATGCATGGTAAAGAGGGCCTGGGGAAAACGCAATCACTTCTTTAAATTATGCCCAGATGTTAATTCAAATAAAAGTAAAAGAAAAGAAATTGTGAGAAGACAGATACACAAGTGCTGGAGCCCTGCCATGGCTGAAAGGCTAGAACTGTATAGGCAGAGCAGGCTATCACTTTCACCTGATTGCTCAGTGGCCTCCCTACAAGGAAATGCAAGTATCAGGGACCACGGACTTCATGCCTCATCCTTCAAAAGAAAATGATTCTGTCTTTCAAGGCTTGTTTTCTTGAAAACACAGAAGTTTTGCTTAGAAGTGAAATGAAAATCAGCCCAGTGGGTTTCACTCATACCCACACCATGATGATTGATTTTTTTTGTTTGTTCTTGCATCTGTAAAATGAAGTTGTTGGGAATCACTTGCTAATGAATGGAGGAGAATAAGAAGGGAATCAATCTCTCTCTGACTTGAAAAGAGAAAAGTCAGATTCTTTCCCCTGTACCCTTTCTGTACATAATGACAAACAGTCACAAGTCCTGAGATGCATCAAGCTGAGGAAAAATGTGGCTCCCTCTCCCGCTGGGCTGGGAAAAGCATCATCAGCGTGCCTCTTGATAGAGTGTATTCTATCAAGGCCTTCAATTAGGGCCCCTGTGGTGGATTTTGTCCATCTGCTCTCTAAGCTGGACAAACACAGATCAGTCACTTACAGCCTTTCCTACAGTCATCCTCGAGGGCCATCTAGGTGGCTTCGTATGACTCACAGACCATCTGCAGCCAATGGACTTTTGAACTTTTCTTACCCTTTTCTATTTTAAATTTCTGCAATGCATACCCATAGCTGTACACATGAGCATAAAGTAAGTTATCAATGAATACAATGCTAATCACAGAAAAATTAAATTAATGATATCAATGGTATTTTAATTTTCTTAAGCATAGCCCCCGTGTCCCACAGTAGATGACTGACACAAAACCAAAAACTGTAGGATGAGCAGCAATGCTGAAGTGTGAGAGTAATAAACCCTTTCCTCTCCAACATGGTTTTTGGTCATGGTGTTTCATCACAGCAATAGAACCCCTAACTGAGGAACCTATGCACCTATATTCCTATATACCAATCTACCCATATACCTATATGCCACATACCTATAAACACATATACATGTATGCATATATGATTATATATACATATATGTATGTGTGTGTGATGTTGAAATATATATAAATCCTTGCAGGTCCTTTGAAAATACATTATGGCTTTTACTTTTTTGCTTTTATGTAATCCTTGTGTGAGCAAATATGTGTGTGTCTGAATATATTTGGTTCTCATACTTTTTCTTTGGTCATTTCTTGTTTGTTTGTTTTGTCCTGTTTTGTCTTGCTGATTTTTGTTTTAGCTTATTTTATTTCTTTATATTCCTTAGATATCTGTTTGTTTTCTAATAAAAGACAGAATGCCTGTGGGTTTAAATGGGAGAGAAGGTCGGAGGAGCTGTTGGAGTTGGGGGAGCGGGAACAATATTAGAATATATTATATGAAAAAAATCTTTTTCGATAAAATAAAAAAATGAAATAAATTCTTTCACAGTTCATCTCAAAAATTTCCGTAAACTCTTTTCTCAATGTAAATTCATCTAGAATGTGAATATCCTTCTACATGTCCTTGTATATTTTAGTTAGTTGGAAATAAAATGTAGGTATTTGTACAAAGTACTAAATTGAAGAATCAGATGGAATTTAAAACCACTTTCTGATACTTCATTTCAGGTTTCAGGCAATCAATAATATTACCAGTGGACAGAGTGGTTTTAAAAACCATTTTGAATTGATCACTTTCTTGTATTGCCGTGAACCCCCAAATAATTCCCATTGACTCCTCCTGAGATTTCCAGATGGGCCTAGTGCATAGTCTCTGTGCTTAGCTTGCATATCTTAAAACTGGGCATTGGAGCCAGGTAACTCCCTCAACATTGTTCTAGTAACTGTAACCCATATTCCAGGAAATAGGCTGTGCTCATTTGATGAAACTTATTCATCCCTGCTCATATTCAGTCACATTGGACATTGTCCCTTTTCGGTCTCTGTCCTGTGCTTCCCGTCTTTGTAATTATTTACATAACCATCTAACAGTCCCATCATGTTTACTTAGTAAAAGAATGATAGTTTCTTCCTCACAAGGGCTTATGATGTCTCTTCCGTTACAGGCTTTTGACTGTGCTTAAAGACTAGATTTGAATATTCTCTTTAGGTATAGGCATAGAGTAGTTTGTCATTTCCATAGAAGAGTTGTGGTTATGGTAACTACCATGCAAGCTCATCTTGTGTTGCTTATTGGCATGGTTGTACACGGTATCCATAGTGGAGTAATTCTGTGGATGGCAGCTCTCTTCAACCGTGATTGCCTTCAGTCCAGTTCCAGCTTGGCTTCTCTGTGACCCATGTACAAGACATTTGGCATCTTCATCAATATAGCCCCACCATCTAGTTATACTGGGCAATGCAGTATCCACCTGTATTGTTTGGGGATCCTAGGGACACCCCTGACTAACAATAGTGTGAGAGCCAATCCATGACTTTGGGATTTTTGTCTTTAACTTTTTGGAGCAGCTATGTCTACCCACACATTGTACCTTCATTTACGCTCTTTTTAAATGCTTAGCAATGTGTATTAGCTTATTGGATATTGGGTAGCCTTATAGTTTTTCTCTATGATTTCTTAATTTAATGAAAATAAGCATTTATTTTAATGGTATCATCAGTGTCTCTATATTTTCCCCTGGGAAAATTGAGCTTAGCCTATTGGCTAAGAAAATGGCTGGCCATATGGGGCCATCACAAAAGTGCTGAGACTCCTACCAAATATGTCCACAATTACACATTTACTTTTGACAGCTATAATGCTGATTATTGTCTTTTAAGTGAATATTTTATCTCTAATGATATTAACTAGTACAACATCAGCTTTGCATATCATTTAATCTGAACAAATGAAAATTCTAGCTACTCTAAATGAAATGTTAGAACTATTATTGCATGATTAATCAAAATTATTGCTCATGTTGTAATAAAGATGTTTTTGGACATAAGGTGAAATATAACTAAATGTGTATTTTCAATTTTACCTTTGGTCTTTCTGCAGAGTAAAAGGTTTTTCCTAAATACAATTCTGCCATTCATAGTAATGACAATAAAGAGTAATCAATGCCTACCTGTTGTAAATACAGCCACTGGATCAACAATGAGGAAAATCTATCTCAAATGCTTATAGTTTGACATAAGAAGCAAAATTTAACTCATAATTCCAACATTAACTATGCCACCTCGTGAGCATTAGAAGTCTTTGTGTCAGCACTAGCTGTTAAGTCAATGATAACCAAGCTATAATCTGTAGAACCACAGAGTGTAGATACAAAGTAAGGGGCTAGAGAGCACAGATAGAGCCCATCAGGAGAGGGAATTAGAGCAGATAGTTATGGAAGCATGGGGGTGCTGTAACAGGGAGATCAAGAGGGCAAAAGGGGTTGAGAATGAGGGATGGGAAACAGGGAGACAGCTAAAATTAAGGATCATTAAAGGGGTATTATAGAAACCTAATAAAATAGAAACTTCCATATCATATATATATATATATATATATATATATATATATATATATGAATGATGTGGAATATTTATTTAAGATGTGTTACATTTGTTTAGGCTGTGGAATATTACTTTAACTGTATAAAGCTGGGTTACATTTGTGTCTTTGTGTCTGCTGTATTTGGTAATGATGTAAAGATGTGTTACATTTGTTTCTACTGTATTTGTTTATGGAAAGATGTGTTACATTTGTTTGTGCTGCATTTGTTTAACTATGTCAAGATGTGTTCCATTTGTTTCACCTTGCCTGCCTAAGGCACCTGATTTTGTAATAAAAAAACTGAATGTCTAATAGCTAGACAGTAGAGAAATAGGTAGGGCTAGAGGCCAGAGAGAATAAGTAATAGGAGAAATATAGGCTCAAGAGAGAAGAAGGGGGAGAATGAGGGAGGAAGAGATGGACTTTACCAGGGCCAGAAGCCAGGTTGCTGTCAGCCAGACAGACATGAGAAGCAGTGAAAGCGACATATACAGCAGGAAATAAACGTAAAAAAATCCCTGAGGCAAAGCTGCAGATGAAGAGAAACAAGTTGTAAAAGCCCTGGGACCAGAACAAGATAAGGTTGAGCTTTTATAATTAACAAGAAGTCTCCATGTCATGATTTGGGAGCTGGTTGGTGGCACAAAAAGAAGGCCTGCTTTTATATATACAATATATGTAGTTGATTTAAATAAAATCACCTAATAATGGGAAGTCAGAGTTCCAACTGGCCATCTCAAGTTACTAAATGAAGCTCTAGTACCAGAATTGGGTTACATATAATTGAGTTGTTGGCTAAAGTGGCCCAATGGAAATCCCCAAACAAACTAGGTTGTTGCCAAAGCAGTGTGTTGCTCTCCACACCGACAGCAAGACTCCATTGCTGAAGACAATACCTGCACAACTCAATGAACATGAAACAGTCAAGCTAATGCCTACACAGAGTCGTCACCTCTACAGCTATTGTCTTTGGGAGAGGAAGGTATTCTGCATGCTACCAAAAGAGAAATGTGAACACCAAGCCAGCCACAAACAATTTGATCTACAATGGTGTCCTGCCTACAAGGTATACTGGTGCAGTGGTGGCAGAAATCTTACGTGTGTAACCAATCAATACCTGATTTGACTTAAGACCCACTCCATGAGATGGAGATGGAACCAGAGAATAGAAAACCCAGGGATATAGGATAAAACCAAATACTGCTGGTCTAAAAAAGAGCAAGCAAAGAAACAAAACAAAATGAAACACGGAGATAAATTGACTCTGGACGTCATTTGGCTATAACCATAGATCAGTGCCTAGTTCAGCCATCATCAGAGAAGTTTCCTGCTGCAGCAGATGGAAACAAATACAGAGACCCACAGCCAGACAGTGTGCAACCAGTGGGTGACCTGGGAATACTCAGCCCTAAATGGGATGTCTCCATCAAATCTCTCCCCTTAGGCCTTAGGAAGCCATGTGGAAACAAAACAAAACAAAACAAAAACCAAGGCCCTCAAATCAACACGTTCAAAGCTCATGTGATGTGAACTTTCCGAGGCTGAGGCGGCATGCACAGGATCTGTCTTGTTCTGCAGCAGGTCCGTAGGTCCTTTGTGCGTATTTATTATTTATGACCTCCTATTTAGTGTTTGTATGGGATTCCTAAGTGTGCAAGCAACTGGTTCTCTAATTGAGAGGAGTAGAAGCTAGGGAAATGCTCATCATGATGTATGATGCTTAGAAAAATACTTTTTATGGTAAAGAGATTTTTTTATTTAGTACCTTCTCTTCATTTTATCTTAATTTTCCTCTGTAAATTTCTGTGTATGTATGTGTGTGCGTGCACCATGTGTGTGCTGGTACATGAAGTGTTGGTGCAAAGGGAAATATGTGTGCTATCTCTCCTCCTCACATACCATCCACCTTGCTCCTTAAGACAGTCCCTCACTTGCCTGTGATTTTCTTGTTTGATCCATATTATGCTTGCATAGTGGAATAATATCAGCCCTACATAATATAGTCAATAAGAAATATTTTAAGTTCCATAGGATATTATATAATTATCACTCTAAATGATACTTGAATTCTTCAAGAGGATATAATTTAGCCTAATTGAACACAAGATACTCCTACTGAAGCATCTTATTTGTAGTACTAGTAATTAGGGCCCACATCTATTTTGTATAAGATCTGCTCTCAACCCTAACAGTAATCATGCATTGAGAACATGAAATCAAAATTGGTTACGGGCCGGAGAACCTTTTTTGCATATTTCCGCCCCCTCTCCAAATATCTGGTTCTTCACCCCCTAAACTCAGTAGTGGTGCCTAGACCACACTGCTTCACTGCACTGTCTTCCCATTATTGTGGCATATTCGTTTATTCTGTGCCACTGTGATTGGTTCAATAAAAAGCTAATCAGGGAATAGCTAGGCAAGAGGTATACCAAGGTCTGTACAGAGGGAGCTCTGGGAAGAGATGCTGAGTCGCCAGCTGGACAAAGAGAGAGAGAGAGAGCAAGACATTCAGAAGGAGAGGTAAAACCCACAAGTCACATGACAGCAATTAAATAGAAAAGGGTTCATTTAAGTGATAAGAGCTAACAGGACAAGTTTAAGCTATAGGCTGTGTTTTCAGCTTTAATAATAAGTCTCTGTGTTGTTTTATGTGAGCTGGTGACCCAAAGAAAAACCCAATTACCCTCCATCTACAGCCATCGCAGCTTAGAATTCCTCCAAGTTCTTTTAATCGAAGACCAAGTTTGCAAGTATTTTGTTGAGTATTTTTGTATCTATGCTCATAGGGAAATTGGTCTATAATTCTCTTTGTTAAATCTTTGTGTGGTTTGGATATCAGGGTGACTGTGGCCTTCTAAAACAAATTTGGCAGTGTTCCTTCTGTTTCTATTTTGTGGATTATTTTGAGGAATATTGGTAGAATTCCGCACTAAAACTTTCTGGTCTTGGACTTTATTGTTTTTGTTACGAGATTTTAATCACTGATTCTATTTTCTTAGGGGTTATAGGTCTATTTACGTTGTGTATCTGATCTTGATTTAACTTTTCTAAGTGGTATCTATTGAGAAAATTATCCATTTCTTTCAGATTTTCCAATTTTGTGGAGTGCAGGATTTTAAACTACGATTTAGAATTCTTTGGATTTCCTCCATGTCGGTTGTTATGCCCTCTTTTTGCTTATGATTTTTATGTTCTTTTTTAGTTTGTATGGACAGTCTAGTTTCACGAGTTTGAATAAAGGTTTGTCTACCTTGCTGATTTTCTTAAAGAACCATAGTTCACCAATATGACACATATGTTCCCCCTGCCCAAACTTCATGTTCTCCACATTCACTCATTTTAATTCAATTAGTGATACCCATAGCCACATGGCATGAAGTTATTGTTACCTCACTCTTAAGGCTTTCCTAGTGTCAAAATGATTATGAACAGACTTCTAATTCATCATCTTAAAGGTGTCTATATCACGGACGACTAAAATATCATACTATTTTTCTATTTTGGCAAAAGGCATGTCTATTTATTAAAATTTGAAGTACTGTCATTTCAGTGTGTAATTCATTTTGAGATTCCTAGAAGTGGTAATATGACTTTGGAGATAAATGACTCGGTCATTTTATAATCACATCCATTTCATAAGTTCAAAAATTATTTTGAAGATTAGAAGTCCCCCTCGAATAGTGACAATGTCTATGTTAGTGAAGATTAAGTTTCAACGTTAAAAACAGTAAATGTTTTCCAGTCCTCTGAGGCTGAGTTATGGACTGCCAGTTGCAGATGGCTGGAATTATTTCTGTTATTCCTTGTAGACCTTAATGGAGATATAATGATTCTAAGAATGCTAAGGTAATTTTACGGCTCTAAGCTACATCCATCTAGGCCATTTTCTTATCATTTCTTTCCATCACTTCTTCCTGGAAAAACTAGATGCACCTCTGTGGGAAATGGACAGGGGAGTCAGGCTTGTCTAGAATGACGGGCAGTATTTTTAAGTTTTCAGCTTTCTCCATCTCTCTGAGATAAATGCAATCAAAAGCACACTTTCAAAAACAGGAGCATATACAAAAGGACATAGCTACCATTCAGTTTGCCAGAGATTGTATTGAGGAATTATCTGTACGTATAGAAGCTTATCTCAGTAGATATACTTTATCTCATCCTTCTCTGTGTTACACTGAAGTGTTTCATAGTGATGGAATGGCCCCTTTGAGGGCAGCCTCATCTCTGTATGGGCTCAGATGGGGAAAGTGCTTACATGTGTTTCCTTTCCCTACATTTAATTTGAAATGACCTAGACATTACTGAGTAATGGCTATGCATTTTTATTTTCTTGTAGATAGTCCAATAGGAAAAAAACACTTAATTTTTTTTTTTTTTGCTGGTAATGGTCAAAATGAAATTGTCAAAAAAAAACTGCATGAAAGTGGAGAATGCTATATTAACTGAGGTAAAAAGTCTCAGAAAAGAAAAATACTACACAAACAAAAGACATAATGTCAAGCATAAGAAAATATACACAGTGCCCAAGCATTTCACAGCAGAAAATTTTAAGTTATATTGCATCATAAATTAAAATAAACTAAGGGCAATGTACTTTTTTCTTTGTCAAAAATGTAATACATTTATACAACATAATATTCAGTAAGGTGTTGCATTTATTTCAGATAAGAAGCAAAAGTCATGAGAAGACAGTCACTAGGTCAGAGAGTATTTTTAATAATTTTGTTCTTTGACTAATTTCATATTAAATGTTGCTGTCTGAATGAGTCAGCACTCTATTACAAATGGATGAGGGCTTATTCTCTCTAAATCATCAGCACATATTTAGTGGTTTCTTTTCCTCCTTGGATTAGTGGTAGATAGAGAACTATTCAAAACAAATGCTATATTACTTCATTAGTGAAGAAAGTAGGTAAGAACATCCCTGCAGAACTAAAGACTGCAGAAAACTATGGACGCCCACATAAAGGAGCAGAAAGAAGATGGTAGAATTGCCCCTCAGTGATACAGAAATATTTGTGTATACATAGGGAGAGTGAACAACTGGTGGGAAAGGGGGTTCAAGCCAGTGATATAGTACTGATGTCCTGTTAAGAGCAGAACTAAAAATACTCCACAGGTAATGGATATGTGTGCTCCTAAGTTTTAGTCAGCGCTCATCTGAAATAAGGTTAGATACCATTTGCTGGTATGCTCTTGGGTGAGTGTGTAAAGTAGGAACGAAAACACATACCAGAACCATAGTAACCAAGTACAAGAGATCTGTTCTCAGGTAAATGGAAAGGAAACATAAGAATGGATTCGTTTTATTTATGAGTTAGTTTCTCCAAGAATAATAAAGTCAGGAGAAAGGAAAGTAGGACCATGTAAAATATATCAAGCTGTATGTCTTCATTGTTATTAACTATCTAAATACAACAGTGCCAGGCATCCTTGAGCGTCCTGCGATCATGGGCTGCTCATGCTGGGGCAATCAATAGAAGGGCCAACCTGGGCTACATAGGGAGATGCTGCCTCAAGAAAATGATATTAATTAATACAAGAACAACACTCTAAATACAAGATATAGGAGCTGCTTTTCAGATTGCTCCTTCAGCTCTAACAAATATTTAAAAACATGGCAAGAATTCACTGCGAAAATGCTGAAGCAAATATTTAAATCTATGCTCCCACGAGTGTACTTTACTAAGGCAGAACATTAGCTGAGACTAAACTCAATAGATTCTTTATCATCTGCATCAAATATGGCTTTGTTGAGTTGTGCCAATAAGAGTATTTGTAGAATTATAGAAAATTGTAATGTTTATGAAAAATGATAAAAAATGTTATGAAAGCTGAAAATATAGTTTGCTGTGTGAGATAGTAAAATAAAAAATAACACAGGATTGGAGTTTTATTTTAAAAAAAAATTCTGGGCTCATAAATTTGAGGATTAAATATGCTTTCATAGTATCAGAATTGGATTCCATTCTTTGATGATACTAACTCAACTCATAGGGGATGATAATGAAACATTTTAATATTGAGCAACTGTGGTACATTATTATGAAAATAACTCTTGAATTAGAGGAGCTCAGGTGTTTTTTGGACCTCGTGGCCAAGTTAATGATATACCTCAGGCTCAATTACTTGAGACTGAGCATTGCCCTTCTACTGTATGCTTAGCCTGTTTGTGACACCCAATCTTGCTTGCCTTGGGTTGCCTTGATTAAAAGCCCTCTAATCAGCTTTTACAACACAAGTTATTACATAGCTTTATTCTTAAATTATGTTCCCTTTTATGACCCTGAGCCAGAGGAAGAACAATTTGTGTGCTTTTGTATATGTTGTGATAATCAAGGCTGGACACAGCATATGGGATGAAAGTGGCCTTGTTATCACCAAAGATATTGTAATCAACATACAGAGACTGCTTGGCAGCCTTTCTTTATTGGCTGGGTCCATTAGATCCTTTGTAAAACTCTGTTCAAGATTGCTCTAAAGTCTTTCTCATTCTTTCCCCCATGTGATATGTTTTTTGCTGTTAAATAAATGCAGAGCAAAAGCCTTGTGTGAGGAAAACACACACACACACACATGCACACCCCTGTGCACTCACACACACACATACACACACACAGGGTGGGAAAAAGGGAGGAACAGACAAGAGACAAGATGGGACAACTAGACACAGATTCAGATTTTCACAATAGATGGATAGGGAATTATTGAAGACAAGGGAAGAAAGAAGTAGATAATTCCTATCTGGACCTTCTCTTGGCAAAATTACCACGAGTGGACGTGATTTAATTTTTTCTCCCTACTGTGTGACAAGACATTTTATTGGCAAAAGTTCATTGAAAATTGTAGATACAACTAAAAAACATAGGCAGATTGTCTTGCCATGTATATCTAGGACTCATACGATACTGAATTAGGCCTGGATCTCCTAAGGCATTATTTAAAACCTCACGTATCAAGAAACTGTCCCAGAGAGGTAGGTCTTTGATGATAACTTTTCTCATTCACATCCTTGCTTATGGTCTGTCCTTTTCAATAATGGCAGAAGGAGAGACTGGAAATGGGAATTCAGCACTTCCCAAAGATTTCCTCTAAAAGAAAAACCCAAGAATGGAGGTTAATCTCCGCTGTCAATTTGTTTGGAATAACGAATGCTTGGGTACACCTTCAGGTTAACCAAAGAATGAAGTTGCCTTGAGTATCGGCAGCAGCCTTCCTGAGCCATGGCCCTTGATCAAACAAAAGGGAAAACAAAATCATTTCATTGCTGGCATTGCCTTCTCTGCTTCCACATTCACTCAGATGTGGTTGAGCTTTGTGTCACTGCTGGGACAGGTGCTGGTCCTGCCCACAGGCTTTTCAAACCATCTTCTGCACCATGAGGGGCTGTTGATCCAGAACTGTGAGCAAAAGAAACCTTTCCTGTAAATTGCTTCTTATCTGGTAACGTTATAAAAGTGAAAACAGTAACTAAGCTAGTAAGGAAAGGAGTTACATAGTTATCTTTGAGTGAAAGAAAGAAATCTCAGTCTGCAGTGTTGGTGTGGAATTACAGAAATGACCCTAGACAGGAAGCTCAAGACAGAGGCTTTTGTCTCAGGTTGCCAAGTGTAACCAGTTCCTGAACTACAAACCCAAATACAAATCAGCAGGAGGCAATAGTATGAAGCAAATCTAAAAATCAAGTCCAAGTCATTAGAGGGTGATACATGAGAAGGGGGAAATACTGCAGAACTCTGGGAAATGTTTAGAAATCACTTGGGTCATTTAAATCCTGTCTGTTGGTTGTTATTGATAACAAAACAACAGAAAACCCTACTTTGCTGTCAAGAAGTATAAAGGCTCAGATTCACCAGAATGGTCTAGCGTTCTGATGAACAGTGCTGTGCCTGGAATTATCACTATGGAATTGTGTGCTTCTTGAAGAAGATCTCACGGTGAATGTGATGATGAAGAAATGAAGATTTTCTTTGAAAATGATGATTCTAAGGAGTTTTGCTGTGACAATACTGATAAACTCCTCTTTGCCCATTTCCACCACCATCAGCTCCCAGGTTTTTGCTATAGTTAACAAAAGCCCTACAACAGAGTTTACTGACCTTACGATTTGTCAGTTTGGTAATTGATTTCTTGATGTTTTGTTGATAGACTGATTTTTACATGAAGTCTCTTGTTACTCAAAATATTTTGTAGTCCAGTAACTATGGCTCATAGTTAGTACAGCAAGAAAGAGTTAATGTTAGACCACCGCACTCCATTATTCTGTATTCACTCTGTATCCTCCCTGCCCTCTCTGCCCAATCTCAGTTCCTTCTCTCCCTTGTGCCCTTGATAATAGTCAATCCCTTGTTCTTATTCTGTCTCCTACAGAGAAGCACATTCTTTTCAGTTTTAAATACTGTAGGAGCTCTTTCTTTTACTAGCAATTCATGGAGCTTATTATGAAAGGGTACATTGCATGACAGCTTGAAAATAAAACTAATTAGTTCTAAAAATATAATTTGTTCAGTTCAGGCATTTTATACTTTTAATAATAATGGAAAGGCTTATTTTTTTTACAGTGGAGAGTGCATCATTGAAAATGCAAAATATTAATGATTGCAATGAAAATTATGACATAAAAAATGTCATGACCTTGAAGCCTGAAGCAAACATTTCGCTGGTTTCTATTTTTAAATATCATCATTGAGTCATGCAAACAATGCATTAAAATCACATTTTTAGATTAATATATGTTGGATTCTAAAACTGAATAATGATTTAAATACTGCAGAGAAGACTAAGGCTTAATAAAAATCCAGCTCAGATCTTACTATAGATAGTGAATAACAAGCTAGCCAGAAATTCCATTTGCAAATGTCTGGACTCCTGCTGGGCACTTCCGGCACACTGAAAGCTCATCCCAGACATCCCCAATTAGCACCAGAGAACATTGAAAAAGGTGAAAGAGTGTTAGTGTGCACTTGCATGCAGATGCTGCTACTGAAGAAAAGCTCAATTGCAGCCAGTCCATGGAGCAGCAACCTTTTCTTTGGGAGGGATTTGCATATTAAGAACGGAATTAGGATATTTACAAGACACTTTTCTGTGTTCACTAAATGGAAAAAGCTCCCCTTATTCCTACAACCTTCATTTTTTGCTTGTTTGCTTTGTTTTGGGGGTTTGTGGTTATAAATTTTTCATGCTATGTTCCAAAAGCCATAATGTTGCTTTATTTTATTCAGGTTTATTAAGATATTGGATCTTAAGGAGAAATTCATTTTAAAAGTACTTTCTTAATGATATAATTTCAACAATTGGTGTTGGTAAGAGTGAGTTATTTCTTGGCATATGCAAATGCCATTAATTATCATTGCGTGAGCTGTCATTATCATTAAAAATTATCCCCTAACTTCTACACAAGGTCATTTTGCTTAATGTCCATAAGGAAGGTAGAACATAATGCCCGCATACTTCCTGAAACCTGTTGTTTATTTTTACAATACTCTAATTGGATGTGCACCAGCTTAAATATTATTAAGACATCTTCTATTTTTAAAGTTCAAACTCTGAGTCATGTTAACAATAGATTCATATGTATAGATGTCATATGTTTATATTGACATCTCTAGGCAAACAAAATATTGCTGTTGGTGGACACACTAAGTCTAAATTAATCCAAAAACAAAATAATAAACAGATTCATTACTCCTATACTGCTTCCTGTTTGGTTGTATTTAATTCTGGAGGGGGGGACTGTTTTGTGCTGTTTTTCACTGAGTCTGTGAGGGGTCATCCTGACACTATCGCCTTTGAGGTAGTGATCACAAAGAAGTGCTTGGCTGCTTCAGACACGTCTCCCATACATGCTGGAAGAGAATATCACAGTGTAAACCCAATAGTCTTAATTACAGAAACTTATTTTATTCATTGACAAGAAATATTGGATTGACAATAGTAATTCATGCTTTCCGAATCAGATGAGATAATTTAATCCTAATCATTTTGTTTGTCTGTGAAAGATACATGTTAAAGATCTTATGATATTTTTGCAGGCAGATAGAGTGATTCAGAAAATGAATAGATAAGAAGTTAGTTCAGATTGGAACTAGGATAGTGTATTAAATTTAGTGAAAACAAGCAGGAAGTGCATAACTATATTTCCCAGTAGGAGTATCACCCCACCAGAGTCGGTCATACATGATAGTAGAGAAACAGCACGCAGACGTTCATTCTTCAGCTCATGTGTACAGCATCATCTGACGTTCACTGAGAGTAGGTGTCTACAGTGGGAAATAGGTAAGTAGGTACACATTCAGAAAAGCAGGTGGGTTCAGTAACAGAGGAATCACCAGGAAAGTCTGAGATGACTAGGCGCGAAAGTCCTCACTGTAAAAAGCCTGGATGCTCCAAAACCTGATTCCATTAACCCATGTCAAATAGAAGAAGAGAATGTGCTCCACAAAGTTGTGCTCTGAAATCCAGATGCCAACTGTGGCTCCCACACTCCCACAGGCACATGTTGTGCACACACCACACACCCCACACACCCCACACAAATATTGATTAAAATTCTAAAAGGAAAAAAAAGCATAAAATCATCTCATTCAAATGTAAGTTGGCACAGCACTCAGGTGAAATCATAAAAATTAAAGTTTAAGCTAAAGAAGAAAACAAGTAAGTGTGTTGTGGACAATCAGAAATGTAATGTCTGGCTGGATTGAGATAGGGAGCATTGGTTTTTTTTTTCTATGAAAATAATTGACCAGAGGAAAATATGCTTGGATATGCTTGGGATACTGTTACACAACTATCACTTATATTGATTGTTATTGCTTGATCTTAACAGGAATGACATTTGGGATCAGTTAATGTATTTTGAGGCAGTCAAGCATAGGATGTGGGCTGTGCATAAAGGAAGAAATTAATAAAATATCTTTCATAACAGGAACAACACTGGTTGCTCATTTATTCTTCCTTGTTCCGACATCAGTACATCATGTTCATCCATTACTAAATCAATCATTGTTTTATATAGTCTATAATTTGTGTCTTTGAATTTTCTACATCTTTTTCACAATGTTTAACATAAGGTACATTTATGAACTATATTTTTTCACATTGTTAGAAAAATTGTTGAGCTTGATCTAATAAATACTTATCCTAAGCACTCATATACTGTGCATTAAGATGCTGGATTAATTTTATTTCCTTAGTGATAATGTTGTATGAGACTTTTGGGAATGATTTTTTATGAAGGGGAGTGGTTTTCCCATTCTCATAATGCTATATATGTATATGTATATATATATATATACACACATATATATATCCCTTCTATTCTAGAAAACATTAAGCATAAAAATAGAAAATACATAAACTACTTCTGAAATTATGATTAAAACATCGGGGATAGTTGAAAAAACTCTCCTGAGTTCATGAGTAAGGTAAAGTGTGCCTATGTTGATACATGGATATTAAGTACAAACAGCAGTCTATGCAGCATTCTCTGATCATAGTTTTTAAATTAATATTTTACTTACTCTGTGGGAATTTCATACACTATATTTTGATCAAATTGATCCACAGTTCCTATACTTAACTCCTCTCAAAATTATCCCTACATCCCTAGCTCCCCAATTCCACATTATCTTTTTCCTTTCTTCCTTCCTTCCTTCTTCCTTCCCTCTTTTCCCCATCTTTCTTTAATAACTTATTGACTCCAATCTGTGCTGTCTGCTTACGTCTGGGTGTGGGCTGTCTACTGGAGTGTGGTAAACATGCTAAGAGTCACATCCTTCAAGAAAACTGACTTTCCCACAGAAGACATCACAATAGAATAAAATTTCATAATAAGATGAGAAAAAAAGAAGTCCACCATATACACCCTAGTCAGTTTGAACTGCTACAGCAAAGATGCCACATTCTAGTGGCTTAAATCAGAACATTTTATGGCTCAGCCTGACATTTTGTTAGACAACACTGATGAACTTGTAGAAACTTGGTGCACAATTGTGATTCCAGCATCCAAGAGGCTGTGGCAGAAGGATTTCAAGTTTGAGGGCAGCCAGGATTGTATACATTAAGACCATGTCTCAAACCAGATAATCTACCATGTGCTGGCAGATCTGGTACCTGGTGAGGTGCGCTTCCTGTTTTGCTAAAAGCCTGAGATCTCAGTTTCTTCATAAGGTAGTGAGCAAAATGGAGGAGGGGATGTCAGATCTTCTTATCAAGGCACAGATGCCAGTTTTAAGTTACCCTCTTCCCTTACTTCCTGCAGGTTATATTTACCAATATCATCTCATTAGAGGTTAGGATTTCAACAAGTGTGTTTTGGGGAGATGACAAAAATATTCAACACAAACATACTCTTTCTATGTAATTGTAATATCTAAAAGTAAGCTGAGTCAAGCCATTAAATTCTTAGAATACTGAATATTGCCTGTAAATTGTGAAGATGCCACTATAGCAGTGTACAGAGGAAAATGCACTGTCCTAAACATACTGCTGTTAAATCTAAAAGGTGGTAAATTTGCTGGCACTGCATTTTACCCATGGAATTAGAAATATAATCAAAATAGTACCAAGGAAGTTGGGGGACTTTTGACAAAGTTTGTAGGCAAATAGAAGAGATCTCTGCTTAATGCAACCACTGTAATAGATATGCAATTATCTAATTAGAGAAAATAATGACAAACATTTCTTAATCTGGAATGATGAAAACCCAACTGCCCCCATTTTCTACTTCCATCTGTTTTGCATATATTATGTGGAGATTCTTGACTGAGATATTTTCTTTATATTTATTACTTGAAGCGTTTTTGTTTTAGTTCTGGCAGAAAAATGTATCCTCAGACATTTTTTCTTTGTTGACTCTATTACATTGTAGTTTAGTTTCGTGTGTTACAAGCATGTGTGATCAGGACCACAATGAAATTAAGAAAAAAAAACAGTTTTGACAAATGTAGTCTTAATAGTTGCCAGAACTTCAAGACTATCTTCTTAGTTTCCATGTTGAGTCCTACCTGGGTACCAGGACATACTTATGTCTGTTTGTTCAAAACTTATCTTCCCTTCCTTCCTCCATCACAGAATTTGACTAGAATTGCTATTTTCTGGCAGTTCTTCCCATGTTTACGTGACCATTAGTGCAGATTCCCTAGGAGAAGATGCCGAAGTGGGACAAGAACAGGGAGAGAGAGATGTGGGAAGAGGTTGGGGAGGACGAGGTCTCTGGAGAAAAAGGGCAAGACAGCTCCTTCAGACATGTCTTATTTTGCCAGAATTTTCTAGGAAGCAAGGTTCAGCCAGGCTGATGGGCCAATTCTGACACAGAAGCTTCATCGAGTGAAGAAAAGAGAGCATGTTGTTACCTTTCCACACTGAGTGATTTGCTGAAAGCATTCCACTAGGCCTGTGAACTCTGAGTTAGCAATGCTCGAAAGAGAACAGCAATCTCTGTGCCATCAGCTGATTTCCTCATATACAGTTAAAAGCATTTTAATAATCTTATTTAATTGCATTCCCTGAACACTTGATTATGAAAGATGTGTGCTTTTTGCTACATATTTTATTTTAGTCCGTTAGTTAGAATACTTGCAAATATTAGTTGTGCACTGTGAATATAGCCCTAGGCTTAGAGAAGGTAAATGTTTGTGCTCATTTGTGATGTCTCAATGATTAGCTGATTTTATGTCCTCCCCAAGCTCTTTGATTCCTCATTGTAAGAATGCCATCTTTACCTGTTATGAAAATGAAGTTTAAGCCAGGCGGTAGTGGCAAACGCTTTTAATCCCAGCACTCAGGAGGCAGAGACAAGTGGATCTCTGTGAGTTAGAGGCCAGCCTGGTCTACAAAAGCTAGTTCCCAGACAGTCAGGGCTGTTACACAAAGAAACCCTATGTTTTGGAAAAGAAAAAGAAAGAAACAAACAAAAGCAAAAAACATTATGAAAAATGAAGTTTAACTGAATGTAAAGATATTTTTATCATAAGCAATGTCCTCACCTACCTTGTAGATAACCATTTGTTCTCTTAGTGTATAGAATATTCCTGTTGAACTCAACGGTCAAATGACTTTGCTCTCCCCTTTACCGAAAGGTTGATTACAGTATCTGTATTAACTCCTGCTCATTTGATCTTCTGCTGGTTTCCCTTCTAATTGTCCTCCCCTCATTCCTTCCCAGTGTGGAAACTAAACACAGGCCCCTTGGGCCTGCTCAGTAAGCACTCTATCACTGAGCTACATCCAAATCCCTGGAGTTTTCACTAAAATTAAATTCCAGGAACTCACTGAGAATTATTTTTGGTCTCCCATCTAAACAAAAAACTTATCCAGAAAACTATCCCTTCTTTATACTTTCAGGTTTTCCACTTAAAATATTTCTGAAAATGTGGCTTATGTAACTCTTAGAATTTCTTTTAGTTACTAAGACTTCTGTCCCAAGGACAATGATTTTTTTATGAGTTGATTACCTATTTTCTTTTAAATCAATTTTCCTTATTTATTTCTATTTTATTTGTACTTTATGTTCTTTTGTTTTCAGTAGGACATCTTTCTTTGTATACTTTCCAATATTGTTCAGTTTTGTGATTTTATTTCTCATTCATTTCCTTAGCTCTGACACTTCAAATTTCAAACCATCTGTTCTTTTGTGATCTTTGCTGTTTACTACTTTGAGTTCTAAGAAAAATAGTTATTGAATCATTGCACTTTGTTCTTATCCAGGAAATTATATTCACTCATACTTTTTCATTCTGTTTCGTGGCAATAATTTTAAGTCAATATTATTCTTTGCCACGTGTTCACTCTTTCACTGTTCTGATCTACTTTTAAAAATATACCTTCTATTTGGCCTCTGTTAAAATCTATTCATTTTGGAGTGATGTAAGTTCTTCTGGAAATCAGAATTTATGATTGTTTCATATAAATGAAGCACAGAAGGAGCACGGAGTGTCACCAGGAAGTGCTGAGCATCCCAGAGCACGGCGGAGAGGCGTGTGCCATGTCCTATGGTAAATGTCTCCCCAGAAGGCAGAAGGGAACATGCACTACCACGTCTCATTCATCTCCTCCTCCACACTTCCTTTGGCCAACAGTGAACACTCAGAATTTTAGGTTCATGTTTCATTATTAACTCTGTACCTTTTCCCCACTGTCTAAACCAAGTCAGGGCAATTGTTAGTCATGGTATTGCCATCTTCTCGTACTTCCAGGACAACAAAGTCTTCATAAGAGACCCTGTGTCCAAAACACAATAACAGCAAAACAAACCCGTGATTTGGAAAGCAGTAGAGAAAAGCAACCAACTGGTTTCTTGCTGACTTACAATGGCTCCCTCTTTCAAGGTATTTCTTTCCTTTCTCTCCCTCTCTGTTTGTTCCCCAACTCGACCTTCCAGATCCCTCATGTTCTCCTCCCTGCTCCCCCTCTCCCTTCCCTACTTCCCTACCACCGTGCCTCCTCCCCCCATGCTGCCAATTTACTAAGATCTTGTCTACTTCTTCTTCCCAGGGGGATCCAAGTGTGTCCCTGTTAGGGTTCTCCTTGTTTCCTGTCTTCTCTAGGGGTTGTGGATGTAGGCTGGCTATCCTTGGCTTTATGTCTAATATCCACTTATGAGTGAGTACGTACATACCGTGTTGTCTTTCTGTGTCTGTGGGAGTGGGATAACGGGAGAGAGAGGAGACTGGGATTGGTATGTAAAATAACTTTGTTTTTAAAATTAAAAAAAAAATACATAATAACACACAAAAAAGCAACCGGCCGATTTCTGATAGCACTTAAGGCTGTTTCACAGCTAGGATCAGCTCCTAAGTCTCTTGAGGTTCCTGGACTTTGAAGGATTCACAAAGCGACTTCCTAATTACATAAGGAATAAGGATACCTTGGCTCAGGAGACCCTCTGACCCAGCTGTCTCCTGCAAATCAAGTAAGGAGCACCTGGACAGCAGATTTAATGAGTCACTAACAGTAGTGGAGAGAGCTGCTTTGGGGATACAGGTGTCAGTCATGCCCTTGTAAGTACCTCTTCCACCACAGTCCTAAGAACACCTATAAACTCGTTTGTTCACCAATACGATTTTTGGTAGAATCATCTCTTTCATCCGTTGTTTTTTCTTTATCTGAGGTGAGAAGATGTCGGCATTTGTTCATGCATCGCCTGTAAAAGCTAACACAGTAGCTGTGTGTGTGTGTGATGTGTGTCCTACTAGACATTTTCCTATGATTTACACACATTTACCATATATAACAGTGTTTCTCTGCCTTCCTAATGCTGTGACTCTTTAACACAATTCCCCACATTGCGGAGACCCCCCCCCCAATCCTAAAATTATCTCATTACTACTTCATAACTATAATTTTGCTCCTGTTTTGAGTCATAATGTAAATACCTGATGCGGGATATCTGATATTCAGCTCCTGTGAGAGGGTCATTCAACCCCAATAGAGTCACAGGTTGAAAACTGCTGATATATGATGTGTAATATATGGTTCCTTCTGGAAAATTTAATATAGATATCCTCCTGTGAGAACATCAGCAATCAGGCACTACAGATAATTACCACCAATATGGCTAGAGGAACACTTTCAGAAATCCTAGCAGTAACCAGATTTCTTTAAGTCAAACAGTAATTATTATCTGATTTATGAAGAAACAACCGAGTCTTAGAAAATTAAATGAAAATGAAGAACCTTGATCTTGTTGTAATGCCATAGCTGAAATACCATCAAACAAGGTTCAGTATCCAAAGGCTCCTGTTTTCTATGCTTGGACAATGAACTGACCTTGTCCAACTTCTCTAGTCTCCACTAGAGACCACAGATGCTTGTCTGCTAACTACATTATTTTCATCTAAACAGAGTTGATCTCTAGGTATTATTTTTGTTTAATTAAATCAACAGAAGTCACAGCTACTTTTTACAAGTTGAATTTGGAGGGAGCTTGCAATTCTCTTCTCGTATTTTTATCTGTTTAAATAATAAAAAAAGACCTGGAATTTTTCTGCATTGACAGGATCCCTATTAAAATAATTCAGACACTGCCCTTTTAAATATGCAGCAAGGCACACAACTCTGACAGCAGATATTTTTATTTGGACCTTAGCATAATGATTCTGTAAGCTTTTTTCTCACTTCTTAAATGAATTATACTTTTATATAGTTCACCAATTTTCCACTTATTGTCTTATGAAGGATCATAAAATTTTTGTATTGTTTTTCAACTCAATGAAAATCAGCTCTGAGTAACATAAAGAGAAATACGGGGGAAAGGAAGAAGAAGAGTATATGGCTGGCTCATTTTGGCATAAATTCTTTAGCTGAAAAGGGTGATTGTTTGGAAAATATATTATTACATAGCCATTTTAATATGTAGTCCAGGGGACTATAATGAATGCACATATGATAAATCTCTGACATCAATATGCATTTGTAAAGGCAGCGCAATGTAAGTATCGTCAAGGTCAACCACACAATCATGCATACTGATGTTATTATACAGTAGCTAAATACTCTCAGGAGCTAAAATGCAGAACCAAATTTCCTGAAATTCTTTATACTCATTTCCATTTTTAGTAGACCACTTTCTTACATTTTGACTATGTTTGTCTAAGTCTCTGACCCTGCAATGTGGTACTTTTCTATTACTAGGCTCCTCGTACATGCTGTCGTCATAGCCCCACATCTGACTTTCACTTTTAATGTGGAGCTTTGATGCAAAAGAGGACCCCGCCCCAAGGGAGAATGCTTACTTGACATCTGAAGAAAGTGAAATCCTAATTATTCTTTGGGTACACTCCAACAATGCAGTGTTCTACATAAGCTATTTTTACAAAATGTATTTTATTCTTTTTCTGGAAAATGGCAGCCTGAAGTCAGGACTCAGGAGGCTGGGAGCTTGCTGCATTGCTAGAAGTTTCTGTAACCTTCTGGGACTCTGAGATGGCGACAAAACTGACAGTAGCAGGCGCTGTCATCAGCCTTTAAGACAAAATCTGTCCTGGGGTTCTACAAGAATGATTTGACATCACACCCTTTGGTTCCTGAAATGTCTTTAAAGGTTTCTGCTTCGTTGACTGAGCCCTGACAGGCTTCCTAGAATTCTTTTGTATTCAGCTATTTATTTGCTGTGCAGGGTAAGTTCTGAGCAAATATTTATGATACAATGCCATGACATCATAATGACACAACAATTGATCTTTCTATTTGCTTGAATTATGAATTAAAAAGAGTTGATATTCTACTGCGATGAGTTTCTGTAACCACTCATTTTGTACATATTTTTCTATGAAATGAAGTGAGAATTTATTTAAATATTCAAGCTACTATTGCCAGCTAATGACAATATGCAAAATGGTACTACCCAACTTGAAGCTGATTAATTCAATTGCTTTTGTGTAGAACTGGAAAGTAATTGCTTGCTAAACCCTTCCAAAACCAATTCTTTCCATTAGAAACGCGGCAAGCACAAAACATCCAATTACCTTATTCTTCTGGGGTTAGTTATAAGCAAGTGCATTTCATAATGTTTCATTGTTCACTATTAAATTATCAGCTGCTTTAAATCTATTCATCTTTATTTAGAGGAAAATGTCTCCCCAAGCTCTCTCGGATGTCCCACAAATAGTTATCACTGAATTGAAAAGAAATCTTGCCACATCCTATTCTAGCCTGCAATCTGTGTTCTCCCTCAACAAAGAAACAGTTGAGAAACTAATTGCCCTCCACCTTTGGAAGAGATCTACAGTGCTTGTAGCTACTAAAAGTAATTCACTGCTGAACAACTGAAGTCCATCAAGGTACACCTTCTATTTTTTTCTACACTTATTTTCTACAACTTTCAAAATATTTTCATCCAAATTTATGCAAATCCTGTAGCAAATGACATAACGTATGGGTAATGATTTGGGATTTTAGAGAATAATTTCCTAGACTGGAGAGATGGGCTAGGTGGTTAAAGTGATTATTGTAAAAGCATGAGGACCTGTGTTTGAATTCTCCAGATACACGAAAAAGCCGGACATCACAGGATCTATAATCCCAGGTTTCATGTAGAAAGAGCAAGACTGGAGACAAGAGAATCCTGGGAGCTTGCAGGACAGTTAGCCTAGTATATGGTAAAGAAAAACAACACTAATGTTCTTTTTCATACAAGTGGAAAGTGAGATGTGACACATGAGGGTTATCCTCTAACATCACACATGAGTTCTATGTCGTGTGTATGCAGGTATTCACAAGCAGGAACACACACAAGCTTCATGCACACACACACAAAATAAAAACAAAAACAGACAACAAGCAAACAAAACCCCTCCCAATGATTTTCCTCTTTGTTTCCTCATTTATGTCTGCGGGTTAGTCTACAGTTATGACAGTGACGAGCACTGCTTGATCAAACATTACTACTCTCCAAAAGGCCTCAGCTTTGGTCCTCATTCTTTCTAGGCAAGCATAACGTAATTATAGAAAGAATCCTTCTCAGTTACAGAGAATGTCTTACTCCTGAAATGTGATCCTTTTAATATTTGAGAATATACTCCATGTTTCTCTTTCTATGTCTGAACATTCTTGTCTGAATTAAGCAGGAAACATGTTAGGTCAGCTTTAAAAAAAAATTTCTGCCCAACATTGATGTGCCTTCTGGGTGGTTTTACATCTGCTGCCTTCCTACTCTGTGCATTGACTACAGTCCCCAACTGTCATCAGTTGAACCCAATCTCTAGCACCTGGCATTATCCTAGCCCATCACACTGGTTCTGAATCAACTCTCTTTTGCTCTCTTAATAAACACTAAAATGGGTTTTTTCTTTACCAATAGATATACTCTCCAAGTTATCAAGTCATGGTCTGGTCAGTCAGTGAACTATCACTTATTCACATTCTTTGAAACTTTAACTAGCGTCAATGTCATCATTAAGATATAATGACAAAATAATAAAGTATATTATTAAAGCAGATGTCATCTATGTTTTTGTTTCTGACATTGTTCTATTTTCCAAGCTGATAGACTAGAGTTAACTGATGATTAAAATCACTGTTATTCAACTTACATTTTACACTTTCTTTATAAATGTTCATGCAATGTTTTTCCACATTAGCCCAGCAAAATATAAATGAGATTATTTGACATAACTAACCTATTTATAGGCATTTGGATTATTTATTTGAAAACTGAATATATTAAAATAATGAGCAGTTTTTAAAAATCATGACAAAAATAGTGTGGAAACCTAGTGCAGTAGAAACTTCCCGGACTATATGAAGGTGATCTTAATAGGGAATCCTAATAATTGCGGTGAAGAAATCTCAATTGGCCATCGCTGGTAGTCAGACAAGGCTTTCAGTGGAGGGACTGGGTTGCATTCCTTTGAATTGTTGGCCAAAAGGGTTTCCCAAAAATCCTCAAACAACCCAGGATGATGCTAAGACAAACGGGTATTCTCTGCAAACTGATGGGATGGGGGAGAAGGGTACTGCCAAGGAAAACCACCCACACAACTCATTGAACATGGAGAAGTTCATCTGGTTCCTCCACGGAGCCTTCACTGCGTGTTCTAGTAGTTTTGGTGTGGGAAGGTACCCTGCAGGCTACTGGAAGAGAAATGTGGACAATAACCCAGCTACAACACTTTGACCTACTCTCTGTCCTGCCTGAAAATATGCTAGGGCAATAACGAGACAGGGCTTGTGAAAGTAGCCAGTCAGTGTCTCATTTGACTTAAAGACCTCTCCACAAGAAGGAACCCTTTCCTGACAAGAACAAGAGACTAGATAACCTGGGGGTAAAACTAAATACAGTTCTGAAAAAAAAATCAACAAGAAAAATAAACTAAAATCAACTGATTGCAAGTATGTGGATTTATCCCTGGGCTCTCCATCCGGCTGCCATAATCAATATGTCCTCCTTGTGCCAGAAACACAGCACAGAGGTTACTATGTTGTGGTGATTTATTTTGAAGTCAAACACAGTGATGCCTCTGATTTTCTATTTTTGTTCAAGTCTGTTATAGCTATATAGGGTATTGTAAAATGGGATTAAGTTATATTTAAAAGAAAATGAAAAAAACTCTAGATAAACATGGAGATCCAAAGTATTAAAAACTATGAAAATCAGCAAACTTAGTTCAAAGGGAAAGGTTTATATCAGTAAACAAACTTCAGAAACGAAGACCCAGAGTAACCAGAAATTACACATCAAAGAACTAGAAAACAAGAAAAAAAAAGAGTACAATATTAGCAGAAAGAAAATGAGAACAGAAGTAAATATACTAGATTCTAGATGCACAACTTTAAAATGATGGAAGTAGATTTTTTTTATAGTTGCATTCTATACTTAATGTCTGTGCTAATATGGATATTAAAGTGCCTACCACGCTGAAATTCACATGTAAGAGAACACACACCTAATATTAGTCTTTTTTGGAGCTGGTTGACATTTTGGATCTATCTCATTCAGGGTGTTTTTTTTTCTAGCTCAATCCCTAATATTTCATTGTGGAAATGTACCACATTTTCATTATCCACTCATCTATTGATGGACATCAAGTCTGTTTGCAGTTTCTAGCTATTATTACTAGAATAGCAGCAAACACAGGTGAGCAGTGTCTCTGTAGTAGGATGTAGATTCCGTAAACTACATGCCCAAGAGTGGTATGACTTGATCTTGAGAAACCCATGGCTGACACTGGTTGGGTGGCCAAGAACCAAAGAACCTGAAACTAGACAGGCTCTGGACCCAGTGTTCTGCTAAAGCAACATAGCAATAAGAAACTGTTAATGGCATTTTACCCATAGATTGGTTTCTCACTCAGCCTACATCAGCCAACATCAACCTCCATCTTGCAATTAATGGAAACAAATACAGAGGCCCACAGCTCATCAGTGTGGAGAGAGTGAGACGCTGAGAACATTCAGTTCTAAATAAGATGTCTCCACCAACCCCTCCACCCATGGCTCGGGGAGCCATGAGGAGTGGAGACAAAGATTTTAAGAGAAAATGCAGATGGAGGACACCTGAAACAAGCCTTTTGGACACCACAATGAAGCATATATGAACTCACAGAGACTGTGGCAGCATCCACAAGAACTGCACAGAGTCTAGTCCAGGTATGGCCGCATCACTGAGAGGAAAAGCGGACAAGAACCCCATCCTTAACCCAAAAGTTCTCCAAGTGACAACTTCTTGCAAAGGAAAAATTAGTTTCTCCAAGGGAATGTCAATTGGAACACTAACCACACGTAAGAGCAGCACAAGGCCAGAAGCAGATGTCAACAACAAATAAACTAAGTCTTACTTTTGAAGAATTTTTTTTGTCTTACACTGGTAAGTTTGTTTGTTTAAACATTACTTGTTTTTTTCTTATTTATCATGATTTTTGGTTTTGTGTTGTTATGGGTTCTGTGTGTGCATGTGTGTGTGTGTGTGTGCATGCGTTTCTCGTGATTGTTCTTCATTATCTTCCTTCTATCTGTTTGCTTTTTTTTTTTTGCCTGTTTATTTTCTAAAGTGAGAAAGAAATAAGTAGTGGGGTTGGATAGGTGATGGGGTGGGAAGGATCTGATAGAAGATGAAGGAGGAGAGCTGATCAGAATATGTGTGGATATTTTTATTTTCAATAGAAAATTGACTAATATTAAGGTAGCTTCATAGTAAAAGATAAATTAAACTCTGAAATGAGTACTACAAAAACAGCAAAAATTAGAACTTGCTATAAGCTAAAAAATGAATAACATTGAAGAGTTCATAAATCCCTAGGTTCTTGTGTGCTCTATAAATATCCCTAGTGACATTTTTACTTTTAAAAGATATAGGAAATGTTGTCTGGACCACGCAAGGGCTTCCTCTGTCTATAGTATGTTTATTCATCCATCCAGAAATCATAAAATAATGTGCAGGTTTGAAGTATTATTTTTGCAATTAAAGGGATGGTTGCTACATTGGAAAACATAAACGGATTTAAAATTACTTGTTGAATGAAAGATCCCAGCCCCACAACATGTGCAATGCATTCTTTCATCTTTATGATGCTTATCAATAACCTCCTTCAGAAAATACTAGAGGCAGCCTAGTGCTGAGAGAGAAAACTGGCCGGGAAACAGCAGGGTTTCCATTTGAAGGATGTGAAATTGAATGTCTTCATTATGGTAGTCGATATTCAAATATAAGTAATTACTAAAATCATGAGTATATACTCAAATCAGAAATTCTTTTTCTTTATTTAAAATAAAATCCTGGCAAAATATTATCCCCAAATATGCTAAATTACATGAAGTCTTCAGACTAGAACATATTTGCTGAATGAAACATTTCTAATTATTGACTCTGACTTCAACATATAATATAAATGTATTTGACATAAATATAATTATCATTTAAGTTTATTGCTATTTGAGAAGCCATATAATTAGAAAATGCAGTTATTGAAATTAAATATGTATAACAGTATATTGTCAAGCACATATGTGTATGCTGATCAATTGAAAAGAGCAAACAGAGCCTGGATTTTGCAGAACAGCTGTATATGAAATATGTGAAGTGAAAAATCACTGGGGTTTAAAGTGGGATTTTAAATAAATTTTACTATGTACATTGAAGAGTGTATTAATAAGATTTTTCTAATAAACCAGCATAAACTTACTTGCTGTCTTAATTCAAAATTTATTTGTGGTCCTCGTGTTATTGAACGATGAAGCTTCTGGCAGTCAGGTAAGCTTCCCTGGGATGTCCTTGTCAGGAGTTATTTTGGTCATCTGAGGAACATGGTAAAAAATGACATTAGATACTTGTCCGGTGGAACATAGAAAAAAATGGCATAATCATGATTCAATCTAGAAACAATAGGAAGGGTGCAAGACATTATCTGTTATAAGTAGCATTGAGGAAAAACAGAGAACCGCAAAAGTGTTGACAAACATCCTGCTCAAAGCACTATTACTAACTCTATAAACAGGCATTAAATTTGCTAATTGAAAATCAACTTCAGAATGAAAATGAATGGGGGATGAAAGTAGATTGCTCATGGAACAGCAAAATCCACTTTTCCACTTTAAGTTATATGTCCTACTGTTATTCATCTGTAAATGTGGGAAAACTCCAAAAGTTTCGAAACATCGTCAACAAAACTTTAGGGAGTGGGCTTGATATGATGATACACTTTTACAAGCCTTCCCTTCTAAGCTGTTATTTTCAAGCACTTCTTTCTTTTTTAAAGAATGATGCAAGGTATATGGAGATCATTGGTTATTTTGCATCTTTTTTTTTAAGTGGGTTTTCCAAAATAAGATTACTGGGACAAATGATGAATACACTTTCAAATTGTAAATATGTCCAATACTGTTTCAAAGGGTATTCACTATTTAAATTCTCCTAACTCTTTATTTACATTGCAAGCACTTCATATACCCAGCAAAAAGTGTACAGCACATGACTAGCAGTAAACAGAAACAAACCTAATAGTGCATAGAAATAAACATTCAACTAGAGAATGGAACACCAAAAAATCAAGATAAATAAATAAAAACAAACAAAAAAAAGCTGTTGCCACATTTTAAAAGAACTTGCTCTAGCAGAGGGTCCAGGTTTGATTCCAGCACCCACATGGCATTTCACAGCCATCTGACAATCTGGTTCCAGAGGATCTGACATCCCCTTCTGCCCTCTGCAGGCACCAGGAACACACATGAAACACAGACATATGTAGGAAAATACACTCATTTGTATAAAATAAATAAATCTAAAAAATCAAGATTAGTAACAATGGGAATATAAATGTGATCTTATACCAATTTTTAGCCTGAAGAAATTGGACAAAGGAAGCAGAATAATATGCTAAGTTATGTGGGAGTCAAGATCTGTAAAGGAAACAGTGATATAAACATGAGATACAACTTAAAACACATTTGAATTTCTCATTTGAATAATCATTGTTACTGACTCTCAAAAATTATAAAAGTATTGCTTTTGCAGTTGAAAGCAAGTTGAGCTTCGGACTTAAAATTCGTGTTAAACTTTCTCCTAAGAAATACCCAAGAATTTATTTTTCTGCTTTTTTTTTTAAGTGCATCAGTGCCAGAGAAGTCAGTCCATCATCATATTGATACTGGTTATGCCACTGCCCTGCTCTGTCTCCACTAGACAGGATTTAGAGTTAACCAAAGCTTTAAATTCTCTCATCTATAAGATGCAGATGATAAAAAGATCTACCAGACATGGCTGAGTCCTGGAGGGTCCCGCCTGACTGTGGAAAAAGGCTGTCTTACCACAAATTTCTGAATGGTATGATTCACCAGCATCTATCTTATTAAAATTTCAATCACAAGTCACATAAGCTTTTGATTATTATTATACATAATTCATCATGAATTCATCATGGTAACTTCTGAAATGAAACTGAATGGCAAGATGCCTACCACCAAGTACTTTCATGATGCTAAAAACTACAGATATAATTTTAACCTGCTAAATGAGATAAAATATTGACCATTACTACTTAACGTCAAACATTTCTAACTTCAAAATATGAAGCCCAAAATGTCAACATCTAATCCTTGGAAATCATATATGACACTACCTTAGGGAATTCTATACCTGCTCTCACATGGAAATCTCACCCAAATGGCAGGTGCATGGAAGAGAATTCTGTAAACTCGCTTTCAGGTATGTATAGAGTTTGTAAATGAGTCATAAGTTAATAACACATGTGGACTTCAGCTCCATTTCTTAAATAGCCACCAAACTGAAAAGCAAAGCATCCTGTAACACATGGAGTTTCATACATTCTGAACAACAGGCAAAAGCCTGTGTTTCCAGTGGGAGAGTTCAGTCTCAGCTACGGTGAATGTGATCGTGCTCCCTTAGCCCGACTGAAATTGGCTTTTATCAGTTTGAATCATTACTGTGTTTCTGACCTCCGGTTCATTGAATGATTAGTCCTTTTTGTTGAAAAGATGGAACATTACAATTTCTCAATCAGGAATATAGAAAACGTAGTCATTTGTAATCATTGGGCTCTAGGTTTGTCACGCATCATTTTGTTTATGGAGAAAATTGTACCCTTTAGAGATCTGCACACAAGGATGGGCTGGGACTCCACTTTTCCTTTGTCAACCTTTTGTTTTCTCATGAGCTAGTTTCTTGCCTGAAGAATGGCTGTGATCCAACTACTCAGTCACCCCAAGCTCTTCATCCCCTTAACTATGGTGCTTTGTTTCTTCTGCGGGAAATGTGTCCCAGAATGTTGCTCATTCTTTTAGAGCACTTATACTTTCTAGGTACATATGTGATTAAGTGTTACCTGTGGCCAAATACTGTGTTTTTTCTGAAGGGCATATTATTCAAGAAGGTTTAGAGAGCTGTTGTCTTTATTATCAACTATTTTCTTACTCTCAGTGTTTGGCAAGACAGTATGAAGCAAGAGGAGAATGCGCTCGTAATAAGCCCATGTGGATCTTACGAGATAGAATATATTAATGAAATGAGCTGCTTGAGGTGGGTTTATTGGATACAAATGGGGAGTGAGAGATCACAGCAGTCTGGGATTCGCTGCCAGTTGGCTGCTTATATTTAAAGCTTCTCAGCAAATGTGTGAGATTAATTTGTATCAAGATGCAGAGCAAGGAAACCACCATGGTGTAGTTTTATACTCACCCCAGGTGGAGGAGGACTGGCCAGAACATTGAAGGATGCCCTGTCCTGGGTCAAGTCGCCAAATATGGCAGACCCACATGGCTCCAGCCAGTTCCCCATGCCGAGGAGTCTCAGCATATTCTGTACTTATCTTCAAGAATTATAATCAATAAAGTAGGGAAACTGAACTGGGTAGGTTCCCAGCAACATGCATAATTCTACTGCATAAAAATATTTAAGGAGCTGGGCGGTGGTGGCTCACGCCTTTAATCCCAGCACTCAGGAGGCAGAGGCAGGCAGATCTCTGGAAGTTCGAGGCCAGCCTGGTCTACAAGAGCTAGTTCCGGGACGGGCACCAAAGCTACAGAGAAACCCTGTCTCGAAAAACCAAAAAAAAAAAAAAAAATAAGGAAACATTCAAGATTCTGAATATAATAATACTATCTAAGGATTCATTTGTCTTTAAGATAAAATTCCAGGCTCTACCAGGGATCCCAAAGACACCCATAGGCCCCAACTGGTGCCTTGTGGCAGAGGCTGGGTGAAGATGCCCGCAGGTCCACCCAGCACCGCTAGGCCTGGGCACCATTATAATGAGAAATGTATGGTGGACAAATAGGAGGGAAAGAGAGGCAGAGCAGTTGATTGCTGTGGAGAGAGGCAGAAATGAATAAGTGAAGGCAGTGAGGAAAAGGTTGATGTGGGTGGTTGCCTGGACAGCCACCCCAAGGCCATCGTGACATCTGGGCCCAAGCTGCTGGCAAGGCCACATCCGAAGCCATGCTCCCACAGCATGCAGTGACTATATTGATGTTGATGGCTCCCAGTACCACTGAAGATCATGTGGATTCCCAGAGTCTGGGTGGTCACCTGAGGCCATATTGGTGGCCTTGCTGCCACCAGGGCGTATTGATCTGAGTGGTGTGTGCTGCCATTCGGGACCACCGTGATGTCTGGACCTGAGCTGCTGCCGAGGACCAGGTCTGGGTGGTCCTTCTGTAGCTGGGGTCTGTGTTAATGTCTGTGATGGAGGTGGGTCTTGTATCTGTCTGTTGCTTTGTCTGTGGCCCATGTTACCACGGGAGTCCATGTGAATCATGGCTGTTGAAATCTGAGGGCAGTGCTGACTTGCATACTCTTCACTGGCCCTGGGATATCTGCTCCTGTCCCTTGCTGGCCACTGAAGCAGGAGAGCTGGCCCTGGACAACATGGGAGAAATATTCCCACCCCTCATAGGAGAACTGGCTCCAATCCTGACTACAGCACAGAAGAGCTGACCCTGATGGTGTGGGCACAGGTGAGCTGGTGCTGCCTCTCTTCTGAGGGCAGTGGTCCTAGTGGAGGACCAGACTGACCATCAGCTAATGCCCAGGCCCAGTTCTTTGAGTTGCTCCAACCTAACATCTACCCCATCTATGACTTTCTGGAGCACGTGAAGGGACTAGTCATATGGAACCATGGCAGAAGGATCACCATGACTGAGGGTAACAGCCCAGCATCTGAGAGAAGTTACAGCGAGGGTCCGGTTCTGATGGTGTGCCAGAAACCAGGAGCCTTGAGAAGGACCAATGACTCATTACAAGGAACATTTGAAAGTAAAGCTGTTTGGACAAGAGTGTGTTCTGCACGCCCCACAGCTGCCAAGGCCAGGAAGACAAATGCAGAGCTGATGGATGGGGCAGAAAAGGTGAAGGAATAAAGTGGGTTTTGTTTTGCTTTTGTTTCTTTATTTTCTTTTCTTAATTAATATTTTTTTTTATTTTCTATTTTGAGGATCCTGCAAGGGTGAAGGGTAGATACGGAGGGACTGGGAAATGAGCGGTTTTGAAGTGCATGATGTGAAATTCCCAAAGAATCAATTAAAAAATCATGCTAAAAAGGTAAAATCCTACTTTTCCCAAATCTCACTACATAGATTTCTGTTTATGTTGTTTTCCATTCCAGTTTGCATTATGCTCTAGTGTGCTGCAGTTCCATCATTTCAAGTTTAATTACTATGTATTTTTGAATACTAAATATGTAGGGCAAACTGAGAGGAATCCAATTATACTATGATAGAGATGTATTAAAATGTGGTACATTAAATACATATGGTGTTCAAAACAAATGTCACTGAGAAACAAAAAGGAACAGATATATGTTGGCCTTTGTATAAGACTGAGAAAATTCTGATGCACGCAGCACTTGCTGTTCTTAGTCCATCTGTCATCTCTGATACTCACATGCTATTTCTCTCTGCTCAATCAATATTATTAAATTGACTATCAGTCTTAGTTTTATACAGTGGCTCTGGTGAAATACCATGACAAAGATCACTTGCGGGAGGAAGGATTTACTTGGTGGTACTTCCATAAGTCAGAATAGGAACTCAAGCAAGGCAGCAAGGCAGGGACATAGAGGCAGGAAATGATACCACAGTCCAGAACATCCATGAAGGGCTGAGTTTTCCCAAATCAATCACTAATTAATAAAATGCTCTAGGGGTCTATCTACAGCCCATCTTTTATGGAGGCATTTTCTCACCTGAGATCCCACCTTTCAGATGATGATAACTAACTGTATCAAGTTGGCATAAACTAGTCAGCATAACTGATACCTTGTCAACGTGGCACAGAATTGCACCCCTGTTAAGCCATATGGAAGAAGGGAATCTTAATTGAGAAAGTATGCCCCCATCAAATCTAGCTGCAGAGCACTGTCTTCATTAATTATTGATGGGGGCCCAGCCCATTGTTGGTAATGCCATGCCTGGGCTGGTGGTTCTTGGTTCTGTAGGAAACCAGCCTAGGAAAGCCATGTGCAGCAAGCCAGTGAGCAGCCCTCCATGGCCTCTGTACCAGCTCCTGTCTCCAGGTTAGTTCCCTGTGTGAGTTCCTGTCCTGACTTCCTTTGATGGCAATCAGTAGAAGCCAAACAAAACCTTTACTCTGAAACTTGTGCTTTAGTCTTTATTTATTTATTTATTTATTTATTTATTTATTTATTTATTGTCTCAGCAATGGTAACCCTAAGACATATAGAAATGATAAGTTCCTTAGATAAGATGTGGTAATGGAGGTGGTTATGTTCCAAACACATCACGAACATGTTTGAACACAGTTTATGCTAATAATAACAGAATGCAGAGTGCTTGATTTCTTCTTCATTTAAACTTTACTTTTCAGATGCATGGACCCTGACAGAACCCTAACTGTAACTAAACTATTCTACTTAATGCATTATATTTCAATATCCCAATCTTTATGAACCCTGGGGAACCCACTTAATTATTTTATCAACAAAAATTTTCATGGTACTTAACTCAACCTGTGAGTGATAGGAAAACTGACTTGCAATAATTTTATAATCCTCTCATCCAAAAGAACATAGATATATTTAAAATATAGTTACATTGGTCAAGTAAATTAAGTCAACCAAAAATATATTTATTTACAATAAAATTTTATTTAAAATGTTAAAAGCTCTCTCAAAATTCAGTGGAGTTTTCTACCCAGCATCTTGATTGGAGGACAAATAGTTAATGTTATAGAAAGTAAGTATGTTAATCATCTTCATTTGTAATCAGCTCATGCTTCTTCAACTTAGTATGTTTCTTTGTGACTATCCCAACTGCCCTGGGATATCCTGTGCTCTCTAGATACTTAAATATTAACTTTTATTATTTTTTCATGTAAAACTAAAATATTCTGGCTTCTACATATTAATTGAATAAGATAAAACAGAAACAAAAAAGTAGCCTTTAGATGTGAGAAAGAAGGCAAATTCATCAAAAGTGTACATGAAACTTTAATGTCAATCTCACTTCATTTTTAAGATAACTATAATTTATGCTATAAAATTAAAATTTAAATAGAAATATACTATACTAGAGAACAATGTTGCTCCCAGAAGACGCAGGCTGCCAAATGAGTATCTCGCTGTCAGACAGGCTTCATCTCCCTACAAGTCATTGGTCAGAGATCTCAGAGGCATCGAAAACAATAGTCTATTTTGATTTTTCCTGTTCTCTGACCATAACTATATGATAACACTCTATTCTGAAGTTACCACACATGTTGGATCCATGACACAGAAAAATCAACATTGAGCTAACTGAGAAACGTCCCTGCTGACTGGTCTTATAGTGCTGGAGGTACTATTTAGACTGCTGAGAGAGAAGGGTATCAATGGTTTCACACAGTGCTGGACCCTGGGTGTTTACAATACTGACCAGCCAGGTAAGATGCACCCACTGGTGCAGCGGTGGCAAGACTGTTTATGGAGATAACTAACGGCTTTCTTGATTGGATTTGAGTTCTAGTGCACAGGAGATATTTATTACCTGGTGCTATAATCAAGATAAAAGTATATGGTTGGGGAAGTCATATGACCCTAGAGAGAATTATTGATAATTTTTTAAACATTCATGTTGTCTGCTGGGATACTAACTCCTGATTCCCATGGGTCCAATGACCTGGGAGAGATGTGTGAAGTCGGAAGAATGACAGAACTCTGACTACCTGTTTCAAACAAGTGACCCCCAGATAGCCAGAGTCAAATTTATTTATACAGTCTGAATAGTTTTCATGAACAGTTTTGCAATCAATTTTTTTCCTTAAGTTTCTAATAGTAGTTATAATAATTGCCAGTTTGTTTCCTTGCCTCATTCTCCCTGTGACCCCCAACTTTCCCACAGGTAACCATTACCCACTTGATTCATAGTTTTAATACTAAATGTATACGCAGAATTGCAAACAATGAAGAAAGCTTTCTAGCTAGGCACACCTACAGTAGAACCATGTGCCCAGCTGGCAGCATTTGCAGTTATAGCATCATGCAAAGCAAAAGAAAGTTTTGCCAATAATGGCTAATGTTTACCTCTGATGAAATCCAGGCTCTCACAATCAACTCATCAGCCAAAGCTGAATCAATTCATTCTTCATTCTGCACTACTTTGTCTTCTATGGGAGGGAAAATAGAAACAATGCTTCTAAGGCCTTCTCTTAGGGGAAAGGCTGGTATAATATGGAAGAATAAGAATACATATGTATTCTATTAAGGAAGACATTGCATGGGTAAATGATTTGATTTAATCAAATTCTAATTTTAGAACCAGCCTTTAGCTTTGCAATAATGGATTGTAATTGCTGATGCAAAAATAATAATTCTGTAAATCTGGGTAAGGATCATTAAACTTGCTGGCAAACTTCAGAAAACATTTTCTATTAATTAGAGATGTTCATCAGTTCACAATAATTCTGTTAGAACTGTGATTTTTGAATCCAGCTATTCTCATAAAAATCAATAGCAGTTTAAACAAATATGAATTTTAAGAACCTCACAATTTGACATGCGAATACTTTGAAAGTCTTTTTAACTTATATATTGAATATTAGTTTTTAAAACAAATCTTGTACCCACTATCTCTGTGCTATAAATTTTCAAACCATTAACCTGAATAAAATACTAGAGAAAAGTAACTTCTTTCTTTCTGCCCCTTCCTTTAGCACTTTTCTTCATGGTAATTCGCAGTGAGCTCAGAAAGTGCAAAAGTCAACCATCTTGTCAATGACCTTTAAAACTAAGCGTGCATTCTAGGACATCTATTTGATGTTATCACTCATTTTCGTCTCCAATATTTCCATTTCTACCAACTTAAAAGTGAAAATTATTTTAAAATTGAATTTTTTGTATCTACTTCCCTGGGTTTTTTTTTTTTTGCATCCTTATAACAAATAAAGCCTTAACAGTGCTTTGAGAACTATTACTTTTATAAAGGTTGATTTGATTATGAGTGTGAAAGGCCTTAAAATGATATTTGTGGTCAAGAAATGGAGTAGCAGAAATTCTGGACGCTTTTATTTAGAAACTCATTCTCCTCAGAAATATGCTTTGTGAGCAATCTTGCTGAAGATAAATGTACAAACTGAGAAATGTGCACTCACAGGTCTATTCACGTCTAACCCTAGACAATCATGAAGTGCTGGAGAACACGAAATGCCAACACGTGACCAAGTCACTGATAACGTGCATACTTCATGGATCTCTCTTATAATAGCTGCATATGTATATATATATATATATATATATATATATATATATATATATAGAGAGAGAGAGAGAGAGAGAGAGAGAGAGAGAGAATCAAGCGTAGGTTTAATGAATGCATCTTTTTCCGCAGCTCACTCAGCCAACACAGCATGAAATAATGCTACAGCAGCAATGATGTTCATTTTTAACACAGCCTCTAGTGTGCAGAAATTGAGTCTAGGACTGGGCCATACAAGGGGCATGACTATTCTGAAATAATCTCATACTAGTGTGAGAAAATCTGAAGATGACAGAAGCTTACACAAGAGACACACCAGTCACATATAGAAACCCATGTGATCACCAACTGGGATAATTTTAGGAGAAAAGAAAAAACGTTTAGTATTGGATTACAATTAACAACACAAAACAAATTATTTATAAGTATATGCTGCTATAAATAATTGAATTGATAAGTAGAGGGGTGGAAGAAGCTTGCCCCTGTGGAGGAGTTCGAGTCAATCAAGGTGAGTGAATGGGAGAAACGGAAAATCACTGTTATAAAAAGAACTTGGCAATATATTACAGACAAAACGAATTAATGACTCCGAAATGATTTAGTGAAAGTTTGAGGAAAATAGCATTTATGCACACCGTCAAAATGTTTCTGCCTAAGACACTTGTGTGTAATAGGCAGAAACAGTGGCTTTGCGATGGAGGATTTGGCAGACACTTTCTTTTAGAAATCCTCTAATCACCACCGGAATAAAGACAGTTTGATGTGCTTCCCTGACATTCGCCAAGCACAGCACAGAGAAGCGGGCAGCATTCAACATCCGTGTCCCAAATCCATAAATTCAACCTAATCGTGAGAAACAAAAACCAAAGGAAACCAAGGACTATCCTCAAGTAACTACCCAGCATCTTCAGACTCATGAAAAGCAAAGGGAGATTAAAGAAATAATGGCACAAGCTGGGACGGAGCCAGGAGCCGGGACCACTAAAATGGAATTCCAGATCAGATCTTCAGCGCAGAGGAGCCAGGAGCCGGGACCACTAAAATGGAATTCCAGATCAGATCTTCAGTGCAGAGATGCCACAAGTCCTCAAACCATCATCCTCAGCAAAAATGACAGTGTTTGGTCAGTGTCTGGTTTTGGTTCTTCATAGTGTAGTTTATTTGATGTTTAGGATAAAAACAATCTGGGTAACAGGAATATGGGAAAACAGAACTACTCTTCATTTTTACTTAAGTCTAAAGTCCTTTCTAAATATAGTTTATTAAAAAAAGAAAAATGTGAATCAGATTCCAAAACACAGCCAGTAATAAAGAGTCTACTAAAATGTTTATTGGGTGGGTAAGGAGGAGGGGAGGACCTAAGAGGACTTGGGGGAGAGGAAAGAATAGGATCAAAACATATTGTATGAAAACTTGCAAAAATTAAAAGTTGTAATTTAAAAGTTCATTGGGGCCACATTTTAGTTATAATATATTTGAAAATGTTTATATTTAATAACAGAGAATAAATTTGGTCATATAATGAGAAATTTTGAGAGGATTCAGTCTATTTTTTAAATTTAAAAAATTTCTCTTTATATATTCCATCCAACTTTAGTTTCTCCCTCTCCTCCCATTTACCTCCTCCTTCAGATCTGCTTCTTCTCCATTTCCCTTCAGAAAAGGGCCAAGCTCAGTTTGTTCCTAATCCTAGTGTTCATGTATACGATGCATGGAAAGCCAAACACTACCAAAGAATTTTATAGAATCATGGCAAACAACATATGTTTTGATTAAATGCTATCATAATGCTACCAGTTTCTTCTATTTATCTTTTGCTTGCTCATTTATAATTTTCCAAACATGGTTTGCATTACATTTTTCTTTAAGACAGGGTCTCTCCATGTAAAAGCTTGGCTGGCTTGGAGCTCACTGTGAAGATCAGACTTGTCCTGAACTCAGACATTCACCTGCCTTTGTCTCTGGCTTGCTGGGATTAATAGTGTGTACTCACAGCCTGAGGGTGTGTTGTGCATTATTGCAAAGCCGAGGCTAATCACAGCCTTCATGGCTGAAGCTTTGGAAGTTAAACCTAGTGTTCTCAATCTTGTGGAGTACGGATGAGAATGCCACCAAGGCAAACTAATATGTGGGAAAAATAACTCTCACGGTGTTCAGATTTAATAATACGACATAATAGAAGAGGAACACATAGATCTATCTTTAGATGAGCATGTTTTTCAAATGGTCTAGACCAGATTCTGTTCCTAGGAAACAGGGGGAAACCACACCCAAAGACACAAAGAAAGGTAAAATCCCATCACCTTCATTGCAGGAGAAGGCTGACAGCAGGCAGATATGGTGGCTGGAGCAGCAATCACATATTGTCCCACAAGCACAAGCAGAGAGCATGGCTAGGAACTGCTGCTCTGAAACCTCAAAGCCGCCTGTCACCAGTGACACGCTCCTCCACAGAGGCTACACTTCCTATAAACACCAAAGAGCATTAGCAACTGAGGACCAAGTACTAAACACGTGAGTTTCTGGGACACGTTATCACTCAAATCACCACAAATCATTTTCATTTAACCAGGTCTTTGCATCCTTTCCAACTGTGACATACATCTACATAAGACAATCGCCACATTTTACATTTTATTTTCATGGGGCTGGAGAGGAGGCTTGGAGCTGAAGAGTTGTACTGCTCTTGCAGAGGACTCAAGTTCAGTTCTTAGCGCCAGTGTCTGGCAGCTCACAACAACCTGAAACTCCAGCTCCAGAAAGACCTGAGCCCTTAGGCGTCTGTGACAACCTCAGGTGCACAGATCACACAAGCGCACATAATTAAAATTAATAAAATTAAATACTCAAGTATTTTTCTCACAACCTAGCTTATTATAACCAAGTATTCTATTTATCTATAATCAAAAATAAGCCTTCTATTTTTGATAGAAATATTGGCAAGTATAAAAAGCCCCTTTAATTTGATGCTTGAATAAGCTATGAAAAATTTAATAGCTGGGATGGAAAGAAACATTTCTGACATGGACTAGCAACTTTCTAAGGTATTGCGATGTAAAATATTAATTCTGCAGCTCCTTCAGGGTTAACTGATCCAAATTTAAGCTTGAGTATGCTGGACTGTTGCTAAGCAACCTGTGAGTTGCTATGTTTAAAATTTTAGGATTTTATAACTAATGCATTGTTCACTGAATTTCTTATTGGGCCATAGGAAGCAAAGGCTTTTCTTAGAAGGAAAATACTAAATAAAACAGTGAAGCCTTAAACTACATAATTGCTGGCAACCTAAGCTTCCTGGAAGGTTACATTTGCTATATATGAGTGATTGCTGAAGAAATTCAACTTACTTGGAGAGTGAAAGTCATTTTAGGAAATTAATATTTAATATATCAATAATCATTTTAATGAGTAGAACCTCTAAGAACCAGATGTTGGTGATATCTTTGCAGCCTCATTTTTAATACCCTCATTCCTCTTCTGTGTTCTGTTTCTGCACTTGCTGCTTGAGTCAATGTCCACTGTTTTCTCAATCACATCATTCAGTGGTCCAGCCTTGCACATGAGTGCGCATCTTTCCACTCCCGATCCATTTTCTCTGTAAATGACGTCCAATTACTGCAGTGCCCATGTTGTTCAGCTTCCTCTCATTACATGTTTGCAGTGATCTGTGTAATCTGGTGTTTTCTGTGATGGATCGGCACATCTGTGCAAGGGAAGTCTGGCATTAGATGAGGCCATCAGAGCACATAAGTGTCCAATTACCTGAATTGTGTTCATCGTTGAGGTGAATAATATGGATTTGCCTTTTTTTTGGTTTTGCTTTTTTTCTTTTCTCCCTAGCTAGGAAGTAGAGAGGAATGGTACCCTTTGTCAAAGCCAACATATAACATCTAGCAAATCATATTGTGCTAAATATTGAGAGCAAAATTTGAATAAGACACAAGGTGTTCACAGAGTGGTGAAGTCAATGGAAAAAATGACAATTGTAAAGCTAAGCACAGAATATAGCATTGTAAAATACATGCAAAAGTGCATGATAAGGACCTAATTCACTCACTAAAAGAATTTACAAGTCAAATCCATTGGGACATGTGGGGAAAAAATGACTGAAGATGGAAAATTAAAAAAAAACAGCTATTAGATAAGCAGTGAACAGAAGCACTCGTCAGCTCTCTGTAACCAGGAGGAAATGGCCTTACAGGCAGAGAGGCTCTGCTTTGATTTGGCTTGAAAGATTCAACCTGTGGTTGATTTGCATCTTACCTTGTATACCTGAGAGGATGAGTACAGGTGCAAGAAGCTAGCCGTTTCAGAGGTTAGCTTTTGATCAGCAAGGCCTACAGCACACAAGCATCGTGCTATAGTAGTACCTGAATCGTTTATATCTTGATCTACAGGTAGGAAACAGAGAGAACGAGAGAGACACTGGGCCTCTTGTGGATTTTTGAAACCTCAAAGGCCACACTGAGAGACACACCTTCTCCAACAAAGCCACATCAACTCAAGCAAGGCCATAACTCCTAATCTTTCCCAAATGGTTTCTCCATCTGTAAACCATGCATTTAAAGAGATGAGTCCATGGGGACCATTCTTACTCAAACCGTCTTTGAGTCTTAAGTCCAATGAGAGAGCAGTTAGTTATTGCTAAAATGTGCATACCACTATTCCACTCATTATAACATGCTAGTCATTTGTGTGGTCAGTATTTGTCATAGTAAGGTAGCCTTGTTGGTTACTTTCTTCTTTGGATTCTTGCATGCCACCTTCTACTACCATGCAAGTCAGTCTTCTGGAAGATGGCTGTCTCTGGGTACCACTTCTAAAATGCATGGTATACTCAGCAGCAGGAACTTAGCTTTCACCTCTGGGGGTGATAACCAAGAACAATAGCAATTGAGTGTTTGGGGAGACCCTTAGACAGACCTTGAGAACAGCTCAAAAGATGGTTTCTCATGGCTAGCTTTTGGGGTTTTGTTGATTGGTCTTTGACTCTCGTAGAAAGTGCTGTCATTCCAGATGAAAAAAGTTCATCCAAACTGTGTATGTATATTTATATACTGAATTACAGGTACTACAGGTGTTTTATATTTATTTTGCTTGGTTTTTGGTAAATAGTTAATCACACGATTCCTTGTGGTCTTTTGGCCATCCTTAGTGTTATTTCACCTCCTCCCTCTTCCTGCATTTCCCTCCTTTCTTGCTCCTTCAGGAGCTCCCCATTTCCCCACTACTATTAGATCAATTGTATCCTGCTTCCCCTTTCCCCTTCTCCCACGTTCTTCTGTATTTATACCACTATCTAAGGAGCCCCCTTTCCCCACTTCCCTGATCAGATTTCTTGACAATGTTGGTTAGATACTAACAAGGTAGAAAAATAACCTCCTGTCTTCCCAACGATGTTCTGGTAGGGTAGAAGCCTCAGGGTTTTTTGCTGTTACCTTGATGTTCATGATATTCAACCTCATAATTCTAGATGGCCAAAGATATTGTGGTCCCACTGTTTAAATCAGAGAAGTAGGGAATGAATTCCACCAAACACCAACCTAGATGGCCTATTCCTCACAGTGTAAAACCACAAGCCATTGCACACAGGTACTAATTCATCTGAAAAAGTAAGAGGTCAGCTCTTTATGATAAGGGACCAACCATCTTGTTCTAGGAGTTAATAGTAATTGGACTAATTGTGAATATCATCCCATTCCAGGTGGCTAGAGGGATTGGTGGTGATAGATAAGGCAGCTGCCAAATTTGCTTCCTTCATCACCCAATTGTATGGACACCTAATCAGAAGCTGAAACTGGACCTGGCGGTTTTAGTTTTAGCGCTATTTTCAGTTCTTTCATTGAACAGTTGCTGTGCCTGAAGATATAATGCCATCAAACCCAGTCCTTCAAAATCATCTGTTGGTGCTCAACGTACACATAGTTTCAGTTAGTCTCCCAGTCATCAGCTATGGGTCACTGTTGGAGTTTCCATCAGCATGGGCCGTGTGTCCCACACATACTTTCTCAGTATGTATAACTCAACCTGGACTCAAGCACCATTGTTCTTTCCCAGTCCTGTACATTAGTGTTTCTCCTTCACACACAGCGCAGTGAGGGGCACAACTTGCCAATGGAGTGGACCCAGCAGGGATAAATGGGGCACAACAAGCAAAGGTGTTTATCTCACTACCTTGCCCTTCATGACTCCCAAACCACAAGGCATGCTGGACCTTCTCCTGCTAACTCATGTCAACTACGCTTTCCCAACCTAAGAGAGCTGCCATAGAAATTTGCACTCACGTATGCAACACTGGGGCTCCCTACCAGCTTGGGACTGCTGGACCTGCCACAGGCCGCACTTCTGAAGCTCAGCAATCCAGAATGCTTGATGCTATCACTGATGATACAAATGTCCAACTCTAGTGTGTCATATTTCTAGGAATAAAAACACATCGGGCCTACCTAATTAAGCTCAGACAACATTAAAAATATTTGATGGTTTATTACACATAAACATTTTTCTGTTACAATCACAAATATCGTCCACACATTTAGCTCACTTAATAATTCAGCCAAATAGTACTGGAAGTCCCTACTGTGATTGATGCAGTTTTCCTGATTAATACCAAATGTACGTGAACTTACTGCCTCCTGCAACCCCTCAAATTTCTACTTACTTTGTACCCTTTACCACGTTTTCTATGTTTTTAGGGCACCTCATGCTTAACTTTCTGAAAGTTTCCTATACTATTCAGGCCACATTTATGCTCCAAATAGCTGAGTTCAAAACTGATGTCAAAATATTGAGAGGTCAGTGTCAATACAAACTCCACAATGGCTATTTTGACACAGATTAGAAGTTTTAGGTAAAAATAGTCAGTTCTCTCTTACAGCTTGCTGAACCCTGACTCCAGTGGCTTCCCAATTTGGCTCCCATTTTTCAGAGGCTGAATGTACACACTTCACCTACTCCTGCTGTTTGTTTGGGTCCCCTTCTCTGAGGCTAGGTTCCAGACAGATAAATAGGGTCTCGTTTCTTCAAAGCCAACAGAACTATTCTAGAAGCCTAAAGGGAAGCCGGGAAAGCACAAAGCTGTCTCACCCTGCTCTGCCTCTTCAACTGAAGCTAAACCATTAGTTCCAACTGTCTGTGACCATAAGCTCACATGCAGCCCTCTCAGAGTGCCCTGCTTAGAAGTCCTCTGTTGTTTAGCTCTAGGAATAACAAGACCTTCTGGCATTTCATCTTTTTGTGGTAGTGTGCTATATCCTGACTTCAAAAGAATCTTAAACCTTACAAGACATCTGTCTGATGAGACTCTCCATCGTTCTCCCAACTCTCACAAAAACATCACCTGTGTGCTTAAACTAATCGTAGATATTTCCTGCTTTAATAAAAAACTCTTCACTTTAAGTTACTCACACAATACTTGTGCTCGGAGCACAGTAAACCAATAAAAAATCATAACTCACTTTTTAATCACTTTCAGTGTGCCTCATTTATTAGAGTTACACTTTTCCTCCCAAAGAAGAGAAAGGGGGAAAAAAAACAAACAGAACACTGAGCCACATTAATTTATCTTAAGATCAAAATGTTTTGACAATAATTATTGCCATACATCCTTTGAGAAACGTAACTCTCTAACAACCCAAGTTAACGATGCAAGAATACATCAGTAGAATCATGTGGCTGGTGCAAATGCAGAACGAGAGCAAAGGAATCCTTTATGATCCTTTGCATTTCTATCTTAATTATCTATTTATTTATTTCTGCTTGCCACGATGTTTAAAATTTTTCATCTATAGAAGCTTCAGTGCATGTATTTATTTTCAAAATTACCACCGAAGCTTTTCTTAAACAGCACAAAAGCACTCACAGTACCTCTGATCTCCGAGTGTAACCAGTAATGCCTGAGATCGAATTCACTCACATGTCGGAGTTTCTCAGATCCTTGGCGCTTTCGTTGGATTGATGTCTTAACTGCATTGTGTCTCAAACGTTGAAACATTTCTGAAATGTGTTCCTGCGACCTTCCCAGTGCAGGAGATTCCAGACCATGTTCAAGGAGGTCTGCTTTACAAAAGTACATCTGAAAAAGAAAAAGTAGCTTTGCAATCAATCAAGAAAAGTTGCATGTTTCCAACACAATTTCTATTCTACTTTAATTAAAGTGCGACTTTGCAATTAGCTGAGAAAAATTCCATGTTTCAATGCAATTTCTATTCTAATTTACTTATTATTTCCCACTTCTAAACAGAGGCACTAATGGTGAATTACATTAATAAAAAGCTATTAACTGAGCTGAAGTAGATAAAAAATAAAATTGTCAACTTGTAAGATTGAACATAGCTATCATACAGTGTCTAATAAAGCTACTACATGGAAAAAATGGATCTTTTTGGGTTATACTAGGTAGGTTTGGAGTTTTGCTTTGGAAAAGCAGAATCATCCCATCTCCTCCCTGTCCTCGAACCATAACTTCTAAGGAATGAGAAGGCCTACCACATGCCTTCAGACTCGAGAGAACGTTAAATGATTCCAGTTCTGAAAATATAAGATGTTGAAATTATTTGTTAAAAATAAGTGTTAAAATTGTGGATGTATCATGAACACACTGAGACGTATAGGTGATATTGTTGTATACATTCATTATAAACCTTACTGACTAATTTTGCTGATGAGTTGGGCAGTGGGGGCTTGACAAAGGAGCTGTAGCTGTGTGAGTCAGAGATCTTAGGTGCTCATGGTGTTCACCTATTCACACTTGCTATTTATGGAACATGTGTGACTTTATTTATGAAGCTCATCACTTAGGTCTTATGTTATTATTCAAAAGATCCCAGCAAAACTCTTTCAAGATCCTTAAATTAATTTGTATTTTATCCATAAAGTACATTTCAATTTTAAGCAAAATTGCAATTACATTTAATGATATTAATATCAGAATAACATGGATGCCAAATGTCCTTTTCCCAAACATTGTTTTATTTCAGTTGATGAGCTAGGTTGACTGTGAAGGTTAACATTGGTTATCAACTTGAGAGTATCTAGAACCACCTAGGAGACACACTTCAGCACATGCCTCAATGCTAATGTTTTAGCACAATACTAAAACAAGTAGGTACAGGTATGTATGATGCTAAAAACATACAGGTGAAAAGGATGAGCCGTTTAAAGAAAAGGTTAAGAAATATTTGCTCCAATATCTTTACTTACTAGTTCTTTTGAAAAAGTTAGGATTGACAGGGTATTAGTGTGTTCCTGATGCTGGATATTTAGAATTTACATACACAGTATTTCCTATAAAACAAGAATATAAGATTGTACCCAGGGAAAATGGTGATGCATGCCTTTAATCTCAGCACATGGCAGGCAGATCTCTATGAGTTTGAGGCCAGCCTGGTCTACAAGGTAAGTTCCAGGACAGCCAGGACTATTACACAGAGAAATCCAGTCTCAAAAAATCCAAAACCAAAACAAAATAAAACAAAAAAAATCAAAGACTATTTGGCAAAAGTGGAAATCCTCCTTATTTTTCCTGGGTACCTCAGAAAGTTAAACATTAAATATAGACCCACAATTTAATAACTGACTTCAGAATTATTCACAAGTCAGCTATTCTGGACACATTGGATGAAATTTCTTGCTCTCTAGACCATGTCTTATGGGAATGGGAAATCAGATGCATATTTACTCATCAAGTCATTGGAACTGAAAGCTCTGGATCTACACAGACAGCGTGCTAACAGGTGCCCTCCGAGTGATGAGAAATGCGGCTGCAGTGACAGCTAAGAACACACAGTTTTTCAAATTCTGTAAAATCATGTCATTGCTTTTCACTCAAGAAAGATTATTTTTAAAACACTGTCTTTTGAAACTATGTTGTTTTCTTTGATGTCACAGAGTTAAGTCATTAAATAAAGCGAGAAGTATCAATGACCAGTGTGTTTAATAATTTCATCAATATTTGGTGTTTGGCAAGCTACTCTTTCAGGAAGACTATCCAAAACCATCTATCTGAAATACACAGGTTTATTTCTGAAGTATGAACACTGTTATTAATTTACAGAAAAAAGTGGAAGGATTCAGTTGGACTAAGAGATGGGAGGGCAGGACAAATGAGTGTGTGGAAGTGGGATAAAGAATTTTTAAAATACCACATAAAAGCATAGCTGTAAAACCTTCCTAGGATTTATAGCTACAGATATATTAAATGACTTTGAGTGGAGTTATACTATAACAGAATAACAATGCCTTTTCTCGGTACCATAGACTATCAAATTAAAGAGACAAGTACAGGGCGTGTGCCTTAGTGTTTCTGCAGCTGTGAAGAGACACCATGACAACAGCCAGTCTTATAAAGGAGGACATTTTATTGTGCTGCCCTACAGGTCAGAGGTTTAGTGTATTATCATCACGGCAGGAAACATGGTGGCGTGCAGGTAGACATGGTGTTGTAGAGGTAGGTGAGAGTTCTAGACCTAGATCATCAGACAGCAGGAAGAGACAATGAGCTAACAGGCCTGGCTTGATATTCTGAAACCTCAAAGTCCACACCCCCAGAGAGATACCTCCTCCAAGAAGGCCATACATCCTCCAACAAGGCCAAACCTCCCAAAAGGGCCTATGTGATCCTATTGCTTCAAACCACAGTTTGGGTTACCATTTTTCAAGTTGTTGGACACTTCATTCCCATAGACCCCTCAAATATATAGGCTATTGCCATTGCCCTTGTTAATTTGATGACAATGTTCTATCATTGAAGCTACCACACACTTAAATCATAAGATGGGAGACATTAAGATGACTTTCAGGTGGAAACTTCATCCACATGAAAATTAAAAATTAGTTTTAATTGTGCTTGAAGGTTCTCTGCATGGTAATTGGGGATAAATGTAATCATGAATCTGACAGATATGAATTCTGTGAACTACAACAAAGACTGGCTGATAAGATATGTCTACTGGTACAATAGGGACATGAGTGCCATGAAAGCACCCAGGCCATTTCTGCTTAGATACAAGTCCTACTCTAGAATATGGAACTCTAAAAGAACATAAACTTTCCCCTAAGTTCTTATCATTATTCCCATTTAGTAGTACATCCTTTTACCTTCATTAGAGAATTTTAATCTTGTAGTAGTTAAATATTAATACAAAGGCCTACAGCTGATCAATGTGCAGAAAATAAGCAACTAGAGTACTTAACCCTAAATGGGACATTGATATATCTACTACAGACTCTTACCACAAGACTGGTATCAGCACGAGAGAGAAGAAGGATTAGAGGAGGACTATAGAGAGTATATGTTGGTAGAAAAGCAGTATTTTCTGGATATGTCAGCACAGGTGTACACATGAACTCATGGTGGCTCTGACAGCCTGCAGAAGATCTGAACAAGAGCAAGCCAGACAAAAATCCTAGTTTTGATGGTGGAGGGCCTCATTGAACTCCACTCCTGCCTAAGAAGCTTTTGGCAGTTTATGGATGTTTAGGGTGTGAGAGAGTCAGTTTTCTTCAAAGACAGAGCCACTGGAGGATACCCATGCTCCAGTAGGTAGTCTTACACTGATGTGTGAGCACTGACAGCTCAAAATGGGCTCAAAGGGTTTAGATCAAAGAACACATGGAATTGTGGAGGGAAAGTGTTGGGGAAGGGGAAGGGGGTATTGGAAAGGAAGGAATCAGTGTTGATTTGATCAAAACATTATATACATGGATGACATTTCCAAAAAAAGAGAGGAGAGGGAAGGGAAAAAGGAAGACAGAGAGACAGAGAGAGAGAGAGAGAGAGAGAGAGAGAGAGAGAGAGAGAGAGAGAGAGAGAGAGAGGGAGAGAGAGAGAGAGAGAGAGAGAATCAGGTGAACTGTAAATCTTGCAGGCTTCCCAGATAAGAGGAAGGGAGTAAGCCATGTCATTTTGATTTAGGCATGGAAAGTTGGCAGTCACATGACAAAAGGGATGTAGCTTCAGAGAAGGGGTGAAAAGTCTAAGGTACCAGAGAAAGCATTCTCACGCTCAGGCAGCATCCAAAAGTAAGAGGCAGGAAAGAATTAGAAGAGGGAAAGCTACACAGTTGTGTTAGGAATCAAAGACATTGGGAGATCTGAAAAATCCTTAGAGTAGGAACTGCACAGAGGACCTGGATCTAGAAGGGAGGAATTATGGAGGTTCATAACCTTCGGTAACTCCAGGATCTAATGTCTCCTCTGTAGGTACCAGGCAAGCTCACATTACACAGATACACATGCTGGGAAAACTGTCATACACATAAAATAAAGTTAATTCATTAATTATATTTTATGTTTCAATGGTAGGTCTTCACCTATGACCAGAAGCACATTTTATCCTTTTGACCAAGAGAACATATTGTTCCCTAAATGAGCTTCAGCAGAGCCCAGATAGCCTCCAAGATTACCTTGACATTCCTTTATGAAACAGGCTGAGATTGAAGAATCAGTATATGGGGTGAGGCTCAAACTCCAGAGACACTAGTCTCTTCTGATGAAGAACTTTAGAATTACATCTTGAGATTTTCACTGTGAAATCAGGTTTTAAACATATACAATTTTTTACCTATATAAAATAAATTGACATGGGATCATTTATATTTTATTTAATTTTAGAAAGTAAATCCACAAGCCGGGCGGTGGTGGTGCACGCCTTTAATCCCAGCACTCGGGAGGCAGAGGCAGGCGGATCTCTGTGAGTTCGAGGCCAGCCTGGTCTACAAGAGCTAGTTCCAGGACAGGCACCAAAAACTACAGAGAAACCCTGTCTCAAAAAAATCAAAAAAAGAAAGAAAGAAAGAAAGAAAGAAAGAAAGAAAGAAAGAAAGAAAGAAAGTAAATCCACAGTAAATCAATGATAAGAATACCGGATAGCATCATCATTATCAAATACATACTGGAAATGCATGGTTAATTTCATATTTTCCTCTTCCCACTTCAATACTTGGCAATATTGCAGAAATGGGTCTCAAACTTTCCATTTTCCTGGGCTGACCTTAGACGGAGCTGTGATTAAAGCATATTTTCTGTTCTTCAAATGAAGCGCTAGCATTTTTATTTAACTAGTAGGAGTAAATTATTAAGCAGATTTTCTACACTTAGAGAAAGCAATTTAGAGTTAATGAGAAAACTATTTACAAAGCCTGTGCTCTCTCCACTCATGTGCCTGTGATAAGCAGAATTCAGAATTTTGTTTTTGTCACAAAAATAAGCTAATATTAAATGTTTAGTGAAATATCTTAAAACCTTCTTGTAACCTTACTTTAAGAACAATTAGTTGCTCTTACAAGGAATAGGAAACATAAGTCTCCAAAGGCAAATGTTTACTAACATTAATTGTAAGAAGCTTTAGAAATGCAAAGATATACAGACTTGTCTGCTTTAAATTCCTGTGCACAGAACTGTGTAGAATTCTAAGCCAAACACTCGTTATTAAAATATTCTGTGCACTGGGATTTTGTAGTGGAAAGAGTCTGCTTAAATCAATGTTTTGCAAAAACAAAACTAAAATATGCAGCATTTAAAATGTTTTACTGTCTACCACAACCTTTTTATCTCTACAGTTTTCCATCATTTTGATGCACACAGCATCATTATAAAAGGTATCCCATGAGCCATAAGAGCTGATTAGCTCAGAACAAGCAAGAATTTGCAGTTAGAAAGTGGTTCACTAAAATCTGTAAGTTATAAAATTATCCTTTAAGGGAAGAATCTTCCTTCACATATATTTCTTCTCTGATAGTCTTTTACAAGCAAGGTGTGGAATTCTTTTTAATGTGCGATGCCAAGAGATTTTAAAGCTGATATTTATTGGGCGCTTAATTAAATCGCACGGGTGGAAACGAGAAAATGTGTCCCATTTTATGAGAACTGTGGCAGCTTCGTCACGTACATGATGCACCTGGAATTTGCACCTAGAAGTTGGGTAGTGTGTGTGTGTGTGTGTGTGTGTGTGTGTGTGTGTGTGTGTGTGTGTGTGATTGTCGAGTTGGGTAGTGTGTGTGTGAGAGAGAGAGGGATTGTGGAGTTGGGTAGTGTGTGTGTGTATTGTGAGAGGGATTGTGGAGTTGGGTAGTGTGTGTGTGTATTGTGAGAGGGATTGTGGAGTTGGGTAGTGTGTGTGTGTGTATTGTGAGAGGGATTGTGGAGTTGGGTAGTGTGTGTGTGTATTGTGAGAGGGATTGTGGAGTTGGGTAGTGTGTGTGTGTGTTGTGAGAGGGATTGTGGAGTTGGGTAGTGTGTGTGTGTGTGTGTGTGTGTGAGAGAGAGAGAGAGAGAGAGAGATTGAGGAGTTGGGTATTGTGTGTGTGTGTATTGTGAGAGGGATTGTGGAGTTGGGTAGTGTGTGTGTGTGTATTGTGAGAGGGATTGTGGAGTTGGGTAGTGTGTGTGTGTATTGTGAGAGGGATTGTGGAGTTGGGTAGTGTGTGTGTGTATTGTGAGAGGGATTGTGGAGTTGAGTAGTGTGTGTGTGTGTATTGTGAGAGGGATTGTGGAGTTGGGTAGTGTGTGTGTATATTGTGAGAGGGATTGTGGAGTTGGGTAGTCTGTGTGTGTATTGTGAGAGGGATTGTGGAGTTGGGTAGTGTGTGTGTGTGTGTGTGTGTGTGTGTGTGTGAGGGATTATGGAGTTGGGTAGTGTGTGTGTGTGTGTGAGGGATTGTGGAGTTGGGTAGTGTGTGTGTGTGTGAGGGATTGTGGAGTTGGGTAGTGTGTGTGTGTGTATGTGTGAGAGGGACTGTGGAGTTGGGTAGTGTGTGTGTGTATTGTGAGAGGGATTGTGGAGTTGGGTAGTGTGTGTGTGTTTGGGGGGGGTTGTGGAGTTGGGTAGTGTGTGTGTGTGTGTGTGTGTGTGTGTGTGTGTGTGTGTGAGAGGGATTGTGGAGTTGGGTAGTGTGTGTGTGTGTGTGTATTGTGAGAGGGATTGTGGAGTTGGGTAGTGTGTGTGTGTGTGTGTGTGTGTATGTGTGAGAGGGATTGTGGAGTTGGGTAGTGTGTGTGTGTGTGTGTATTGTGAGAGGGATTGTGGAGTTGGGTAGTGTGTGTATTGTGAGAGGGATTGTGGAGTTGGGTAGTGTGTGTGTGTGTATGTGTGAGAGGGATTGTGGTAAATGTGATTGTGTGACTGCGTGTGCATTAATTCTTCTGATTCAATAGTGAAAAAGCAAACTCTGATACTTCTGCAGACAACTATTTCTCTGTGTTCACATATGCTCACACAATCTTCTTGTCCATGGACAGGAACCCAAAGTATGAGGGCTGTTCTTAGGAGACTTCATTCCATGCTAACCCTGTTGGGGAAATTCTATTTGTTCTGGTTCCTTCTCTGATGCTTCCTTTCTTTCGTTATAACATGCTTCTGTAAGGAACTGGTAAGCCATTACCCATGATGCGTATTTCCTTCAAATATCTCAAATCTCCCTGCTGGTAGGGATATAATGTAGATTTTGGACTCTTTTATCATTTAACACAAATAGACATAGTTAAGAGCTGACAGAATTGTTACTATACAATGCTCTATTTCCGGAGATGGAGGTCAAAGAGTAATCAGGCCCCAGAGCAGGCTCCTCTATCATCTGAGAACCTTTGGGTAACAAATTGGTAAAGATTAGTAACAATATTTCCATAGGATGAACCATAACAGAGATGTCAGCTGTTGTTTTGAGGTCTATTTATCAAGTATTTATTTATCTTCCTTTATCAGATGCATCTGGAACTCTTGGAAAGAAATCACCAAGGTAAGTTCTTTTCCTGCCTTCCTCATTACCTCTTGTTAACAGCAGAACCCACACAGAGTTTAATAAACAGTCTTCTTAGTGAGAGTTTTAGCAGAACCTGCTGGCTAAATAAACTTCATATCTAGGGGTTTATGGCCATTTCCCAATAGAAAACACATGGGTAGCAAAGAGGGCAGATCTGGGTTTGGTAGGACTTCCTTTACATTTGTATTATGCTGGCTTCTACCAAGAAAGAGAGCCAATAGCAAGCAGATGCATACCTGTTATAAGGGATTGGCTATGAAATTCCTTATAACAAGCCAGAAAATGAGGATATCCTAAGGCATAAATTAATATTCCGGTTTCCAGAGAGTAAGGCAGAAGTATTTTCCTCCCACTTCTTGGAAGATCAGCATTGTGTTATCTTTAGACCTCCAACAGATTGGATGAGACCCACCTAAACTACTGAAGACATATTCAACAAATTACGTGTTAATATCATTTAGAAGCATCCACATAGAGACCTTCAGAGTAATTAGTACCCATCAGCTAGCAGAGTACTCGTTCTTCAGCCCAGTTGTTGCAAGACATCCACCATCACAATATGCTGAAATATCTTTTTGTCCTACGTGTATTACAACCTCACAAATTCCATTCCACACAAGACCATCTTCTGGTGAGGGTAGAGGGTATGTGAAATTTGCCAATGAGCCTGGATGTCTGCCAGCTTTTCTTGTTCCTTATGAATACAGATATTTCCATTAGTAACAGAGTTTCATTGCAGTTGAAATAACAGATTCCTCTGACTCTGACTTGGGCCATTTGACACTTAGTTAGCTCAGAGAATTATAAAATATTTTGAAGTCACACAACTGGCATAAACCTACTCAATTTGTCCATATTTTAATAATACATATTTTAAAAGAAAGGGGTTCATAACAGAAAAATCCAGCTAAACTCTCACTTGTATGTGCTCCAGCATGGCTTTCTGGCTGCACTGTGACCCTGCTTCTGCTCTGGGCTGTGTTCTTCATTATTTGTCACCATGGGTGCTTCACACCACAACAGCTCCTTCCTAAGACTGTCACTGCTAGCCTGAGGGACATGACACTGTTTCTTCTTCCCTTACACCTTCTCACTTTGCTTTCTTTTCTCCAACTGTGAACTGCTATACCAAGAACTTTTAGTAATATTGGTTTTTTTTCCACTTTTTTTCTTAGAGAAAGAAAAAGGTTTTCTCTTATTCTCCACTTGAAGAATATTAAAAATATTGCAAATATATTTAATATTATTCTATCATGGCCTAGGAGGTGCTGTGTGAAGGCAGAGGCTTTCTCATCAAATGTCTACACAGTACAGTGATTGCTCTCATTACCCACTCACAATGAAGCAAGTATCACACTCGATGGGCATAGGTGGGCTCACCAGAAGAGACCAGATGGTAAGAGAAGACAAATTACAGAAGAAAACTGGCTGTACAAGCCAGTGTATTTTGTAACAGATTGAGAGAGAAGTACAGTGAATTAACATTGAGACCAAGAAATTTCACTATTGGAAAGACCGGCCAGACTCTACAGAATCCCAAAACATACCACATCTTAGGGACTAGAGCACCTGGGAGGTCAGGGATGGTGGCTGTGAATCTGTCACAGTTTGCATCATCTACAGTCATGAAGAATATAGTTCAGGGTTCAAATTCTGGCTGGCCACTGTGGGTTCTGTGTCTTGGTCAAATTACAAATGTAAATTCCAATTTGTTTAATGACAGCTGCAATAATATCTGTCTCTTCCTTCTCTGATATTAAATATGTGTTGATATTAAGTTCTCTTATTTATTAGACTAAATAAACGCTAATGCATTAAAGCTTTTAACTATACCAATGTAGTTTAAACACAATAAGGGGAGGAAGAAAGACATGACGCAATGTTTCCTAAAAGAGCTCTGCATGGTTCTATATAATAAGTAGTCCCAAGTTAATAAACACACACACACACACACACACACACACACACACACACACACACACATAAAGCATCCTGTTTTATATACTCTTGTTCCTTGAAAATGTCACAAATATTTGCAATATATTGTTCTGTATCCACCTTCTACCCATCTGTTTGACTTTTCCCAGCCTCCTCCCAACATATCTCTCTCCCAATTTCATCTCACTTTTTTCAGTATTCCATTTATTTCAATTAGTGCTGCCCATATGTGAAGGAATGAGAGAGGGAGGGGTCATTCACTGCTACCTTGGCAGCTTACAGTTAACTTTATCCACAAAGAAAAGTATTTCTTTTCCCCAGCAATCATGAATCTCCAATAGCTTCTCAGGTGGATGTGGTTCTGGAGAAAATGTCCACCTTCCCTCTGCTGGAATGGTTTTTCCACAACTGGGTCTCTCTACATAGCCCTGGAACTCACTATGTAGACCAGGACAGCCTTGAACTCAAAGAGATCCACTTGCCTCTGCCTCCTGAGATTCAAGGCAGGTGTCACTATTCCCAGCTAACGATGGACGTTTTTCACCCTCTGGGTGTTATGCAGGCAGATAACCACAGCGTCTGTGAGTTCATGTATACAGCAGCCATGACACGTCCAGAAGACAGGCCCAGGGTTTAGAGTCCCTTTCAAGTAGTTATGGCTGCTCTAATCAAAACAGGGGTTGTAATGTTGGAGAATAGCACTAGCAATAAGTATGCATCCAAACACAGCCGTTTGTAAAACTAACACTGCAGATGAACTAGAACTGAAAACGAGAAGTCCTAGCGTTAAGAAAAAACATAAAATAGGACTACTCATAAATCAGGAATGAGTCAAGGTGAGAGACAGTTCAATAAGGAATTTCACTGCCACAAAATGATGAATCATGATACATTGCCAGTTAAAAGTGAGCCTTTTACAGTCACTGCAACACAGTAGAAAATTGAAGCAGCAAAGTGATCAAAGGCTCCTCCCTCCAAGATCATTTTTGGTCTGCATTTTAAACAGGTCAGATAAGTAAACTGTGTGTGTGTTTATGTTTGTCCTTCCTCTGTCTGAAATTCTGTGAGTAACATGGAACCATGCAGAGTTATCACTGGGGAAGCATTTCTTCATGGAGTATTCTCTCCCTGTTCTCCAAGTTTAAGGCACTGATGCATTGCTTTTGCACTGTTAGTTTATTTCAATTTGTGGCACAAACACATATATCAAGTAAAGAATCTCATCTCTCTACTGTTCTTCTCTAGGTAAATTTCTTATCTCGTGATTGCTAGGTAGGAATAGCATAAACCAGGTTTATTAACTTCGACAATGGCAATGTATTTTCTGCTTGTTCTGGAAGCTAAAATCAAGTGTTGAGCTGTAGATAGCATGATTCCCTCTGTTGTCTCTCCTTGCCTTGGAAAAGGGGATCTTCTCTGTATCCATGTCTTAATTTCTGCATATAAAGACATCAGTAAGACTGGACTGTGGCCAGAGCATATACCCTTATTTGTCCTTAACTGTGTATTTAAAAAGCTTTCTTTCAAAGGAGAGTTGTGATATGAAATCAGTGTGTGAATTTTGAGGGTGGGGGGAAATTCAGCACACAAAAGTTAAGATGTGACAGAAGGTTTGTGTGTGGTTGTGAAATAAGCTTAATATGGTGCTGGTGGCCACATCAGAGGAGCAGCAGATGGCAGTTGGCCTCAAGGTATCAGCCCACCAGGAGGAAAAGCCCTGGCTGATGAATCTCAGACAGCCAAGGCCCCAAGGCCACAGATTCCAGAATGTTTTGTGCTTCTCCTGTGCCTTTACATGTTTGCTGCTGCCCTGTTTCTCTGGTATCTGGTATGGTGTGAATGGGTGTGGGGAGATCCCCACTGCCTATAATGTAGTGTGTTTTTCTCATGGAAATATCTCATTCTACAGGGCATTTTTACCTGTGGATTATTATGAAGATGATTTCTTCCTAAGCTGTACCATCTAATTGATAACAATAATGTTAGTTTATAAAGAGTTTTGATGAATAAAAATAAGCACAAGGAAATATTGCACAACAAGGGCCTGCGATTTAACCTAAGGAGCTGCATAGATCGCAGCTCAAGTCAATCATTAAGAAAAATAATGGAGTTCCAGGAGCCAGGCTGGCTCGAATTCCTTTAATCTTAATGCTGAAAAAATGCAGACACTGGCTTTGGTGCGCATCATTAGCTGAAACAAAGCCATAAAATAACTTCAGGTTAGATCAGATGTTTTGATAATAGCCTTGAGATGAAACATCGCAGAAAACAAGCTAAAGTTCACAAAATGCAAAGGAGTCCAACTGTTACTAACAGATGTACTTTCTTTACTGAGGTTGGTTGATGATCAAAAGTTATGATTGATTCCTTATACTTATTTCTGCCTGTGATCTCCTGGTATAAAAAAAATTATTGATGAATGGGTATGCACCATAAAGGTTTAAAGCAGAGCTGACTGATTCTTTTTCATACATTGAAGTTTAGGTTTATGATTCCTTATAAGATCACCTATTAATATAAGTAATAAAGTAATTGGCTTTTTCTTGGTAACTGCAAAATGCAGCATGCCAATAAAAGAACTGACTGAGAAGAAAATCTTCCTTGCCTACATCATTAATCTATAAGAAATTCATTGGGTATGAATGTACATGAACTCCTAGGACAATTTGTTTTTCACATGTAAAATATAAAATGTTTAGGCATGTATGGGATATGGGGAATATGTGTTGTGTTTTTTTTACTAGTATCATTGTAATCAATCACTTGAAAAATAGAATGTAAGCACATTGTAATTTTTATATTGCCTAAAAGATTTTTCTGGGGTATATAAGCTGTAAGCAAAGAATAAAGATAGAGTTAAAATGAATTAGAAGGAAAAGATCAAGAACAAAGACAGAGTTAGAAGAAAACATCAAGAATGAGAGAAAAAATAAAGAATACAAAAGAAGATAAAGAAAAGGTCTGAAGGAAACCATCAAGAGAGCGTGTGTGTCTCTTCACTTAACCCTCTCCGATAAAAAATTTCTAGGCTACATTCCCTTTGAGCCCTGAACTGCTGGAGGCTGGTTCCCCCAGGCAGCGAATCTTGAGTACCCCAGGTAGTGAAAATATGAACTTCCAATTTTCTTGGGAGCAGGAAGATGGCCAAGTGGATAAAGGCACTTGCCACCAGACCTGAAGACTTGATTTTGATTTCGGAGATCCATGTGGTGAAAAGAAAGAATCTCCTTCCCAAGTAGTCCTCTGTCTTCCACTGGCACACACTCCTCACACACATCATGCACACATGGACAGAATAAATGAATATAATAAAAATTGTATTAAGAAAATTTTTTGCTCAGTCTATTTGTCTAAGAAAGTGTGCCTTCCTCAGAATTGATTTTCCTCAAGAAAGCATTTGTTTTCTTGTCACTCTGTTTTAACACTGTGCCTTGTCAAGGCAAAATTAAGTGTTTCACACTGGCAGTCCAGAGCAGCGCTGGGATACTATGAGGCAGATGTATTGATCCTCTGACCCCAGATGCATGAGTGAATGGCTGGATTCCAGAACCAGGCAATATCTTCTGAGGTATATAACTCTGGACAAATCAAGCAACCATCTCCAAGACTGTTTTCTCAAAGGAAAATGAAGGTTCACTCCTTTAACAAACACATTGTGATAGTGAACTGCGAACCAATTCTAGATGTTTAGACTACATTCCCTCCCCCAAATATGGATCTACATCTGAATAGGATTATAGAATATTACCAAGTGATGAGGAAAAACAGAGCTACACTATTGAAAATAAAATGGGGGTGATATTTTAAAATAATGTGGTCAGGTGAGTCTCATCCATAAAGGGGGATTAGAAAACTGATCCAGTACAAGGCTGGGTAGACAGCGAGCCAAGTGAAGAGGTCATCGACCCAAACTAAATCCTAAGTCCCTTTGTTCCTTCTGTTAGCATGTCCAGAAGCTCTGCAATTATATGATTCTATACAACACAGAAGGAATATGTGTCCATGATTAGGAATTGTCAAATAAAAAGTAATGAAAGAATTGAAAAGCTAGAAACCTGGATGTTGGCTATTGTTTGTTTCCTAAAGTATTTAATCTATGATGAAAAGAAATAAAAGCAGTAGGTTGCTGTCATAAGTAAGTGTGAGTGTCCTTGTGTTTAAAGTACACACTCTTCCATTCTGATATAGAAGCACGTGCTAGGTGAAGAACGAGGTAAAGATTTCTGAACTTGTATGTTTTCTATATCAGTTGCCTGTAATTTACATTAACGAGCTCTGTCATTAGTCAGCAGTAAGAAAATGCTAAACTGTTTGGAAATAAGTCTTAGGTAATTCTTGGTTCATGGCACTGATAAGAAAATACCATTTAAAAGGATCAGATGAATCTGTGAAGTTTAGAGTACAGCCCTGCTTTATTGTATGAATTATGCATGGCCTGCAGGACTTTATTTGATATGTTATACATCTGTGCCTTCTAGACATTTCTAGAAGACCTCATATAAATTGAGGGTTGTGTAGATGTCAGAAACGGTGAAAAAGAAAGAACCCGCTAAATATTTCACAAGAGAAATCCTTTCCACCTGAAGTGTATGCGATGGGAGACCCACTTGTTACACTCTGGACAGTGAGTAAAGAACCAAGGCTTGGAAATGTTTTCTTCTAACAACCTGTGTAAGTATAATTGCTTTTATATCATTTTATCATTAACAAATGATTGTGAAGTAAATACAGTAATGTGGTTGTTTTTGTTAATCATATAAATAAAGTTTAAAACTTTACAGTGTTCTATTTAATTCTATTACAATTATTGGAGTTTTAGTAATTTATGAAAGCTATGTAGGAACAAACTATCAGTATATATTTGAGAATTGCAATTTTTCTTTAAATTTGTAGCATAGTCAATTTTTTTCTCTCTTATTTATCCCCCAAAATAATTAAGTTTAATATATAAATGGAATAATATCTAATTAAATTGATCAAAATACATGTATCTTAACTCCTCATCTATTATAAATGCTCATGCTAGCCCTGTTTACATGCTTTCGTTTGTTTTGAGATGAAGTTCCATATATCTTAGATTGGAAAGCTGGAAATGTTATGTAGCTGAAGATGAGCTTGAACTTCTGATCCTCTTGTCCCTTCATACTTCTTAAGTGTTGGGATTACAGGCAAGCCATTATGATGAGTTTCGTATTTGTCCTTTTCTTAACAATATTTAAAAGTATTTACTACAGTTTTCACACAATTTGGAACATTAGGGAAATTATTTAGGTGGGTTTCCTGACTACATAGCTGCATACATCACTAGAAACACTCAGAACACTATGGTTGGTTTCCTGAAAGTCTTCAGAAATCTGTATGTTAAAGCTGTGGTCCTCATCCACAAAGGACAAGTCTTGGGGAGGCATTAGATCACTACAGGGGTGCTTTGAGGGGAATATTGAGACCCACACCTCTTCTCCAACTCCCTTTGCTTTCTGAATGCATGCTCACCATGAGGTGAGAAGATTTACTCTGCCTCTTGCTCTCCAAATCTTTGCAGGACCAAATGAATAAAAGCAACTCACCTAAGTGGCATGAGACTCTTAGGTGAGACAGACTCTCTGAGACTGTGGGCTCAGGTAAAGCTGTCATCGTATTAAGTTATCTCAAGCGCTTTGTCACAGTGATTCAAGTCTGATTAACACACAAAGAAGCAGCAGAATTTAGAGCAATGTTACGTGTAAGAAAGGGGTTGCTGTGCATTTCCACCCTGACTGTGAGCAGCAGGCTCAGTCTTATGTGCAAACTCTAATTTCCATATTTAAAAGATGAAATGTCACCTTTCATTAGGAAGCATGAGTTCACAAAGAGTGCCAGACTTGGCCCAAGTGCTGACATCCAGAGCATAGGGAGCTCTCTACAGAGTCAGAGAGTCTGGACAGTTGAAGGCACTGAAACCAAATGACTAACATTATGTCTACAGGACCTCAGAATCAGGTCGTGTTTTCTGTGTTTAGGGAATGGACCAGAGAACAGTTCCTTAGCTGAAATTCTTATCTTTTCTTGAAAATACCAAAGCATTGAATTTTTGGTAACTTTGCAATACTGTGATTTGGATATGCAATACCCATTTTATCAGATTTTTAGGAGGTCATTGAAAATTACATACACAAACATATACGATGACTTGTGAATACAATCATTTTCTTCCCTGCCTTCCAACTACCTCTGTGTCCCACCCCTAACCCATTGTCCCCCCTGAGTCCACTCCATGCTGCACATATATAAAGGAGGCAAGGTTTATATTAGTACATCACTCAGGGGAAGGCATGGCAGGGGCTGTGGTGTTGGAAGCACGGGGCAGATCAACATTAAACACGCAGAGCCAAAGCAGGTTGCGGGTTAAGAATGCAAAGGCTCACCTTACTGAACTTTGTCTGACATCTGGAACCTGAGGCTTGAAAGTTTTGTCACTCTCAAAATGATGCCACCATCTGGGTGCTCAGATATCTGAACGTGCCGGGGGTGGGAGCCTTTCAGATTCAAACTGTAATGTCCATCTTAAGATAATGACGAAGATGAACTGACTCTTCTTCTGTTGTGTCAAAATGTTTTGTAAATAAGGAATATTTATCTAGTTCATCTTAATATATGTAATTTCAATATTTAAAATTATGGTGAAAGACACAATGCTTGTTAAGAATAGGAATTACATGAAAATCTCTGTACTTTCTGTTTAATCAACACAAAACCACTGTAAAATCATCTTTTAAATTTTTCCTGTCTAGTTCTATAGGGGTTGTCAAAGATTTTTCATATCTGTCTCTATCTATAATCTATCTCTTTATGGTTATTCCTGAAGATTGATATTCACACGTGTGTAAAATGGCACATAGAATTAACATGCCATTGTAATATCAAACAAAATCAAAAACTACATAAACCACCCAAAACTAAAGAGGTCAAAATTAAAGACAAAATCCTATCTTTTGTTTAGCAGTTTTGTATGAATTGGAACCTTCCCTGTAAGGAAAGTTCATGAGATCCAGTTAAGTACACTGTACACACCTGGGAAAACTGAAACAGACAAGATTCTCAAGGAACCCCCCCCCAACGTTACAAAAGCAATAAATGATTGTGTGTGTTGGAGTGGGGTGCTGCAGGGACTCTGACTAGCCAATCAGATGAGAGAAGACTCTAATGAAAGAGCAGCCTGGAGGAGACTGTCAGACCTGTGGAGCGGTGCCACTGAGTCATCAGTGCTTCTGTAAGTAATCCCTCACCCATAGTCCTGAGAGCTGCCACAATGAACACAACCATTTACCAAGCTGGGCTTTGAGAAACCCAATACCTTTATCTCTTCTGGGTTCTACTGGGTAATTAGAAAGGAGTATGCCACATCTCCCCAGGAAAGAATCACACAATAGTGTTACTGCTAAGTGTGAAGTATTAGAAGAAACTAGAATTTAGTTAATGATATTGCAATCAGCGAATGCTAGAAGGAAAGATGGCTTAAGAAAAAACATTTTTTAGTTGTGCATCAATCAACCTGTCTGCTATTAAAAATAAGGAAGTCTAAAAAAATATTTTCTTGTTCCATAAAATTTCCTTCAGATTTTAAAATAAACGCCCCAGGTTGAATGTTAGCAGTGTGAACCTAGGGGCACACATCCTTAGGCATTGAGAGAAAAGAAGACCCTGGGTAATTTCCAAGACAAAAGAATTAGTAAGCTATGTTAATTGCTTATTTGATTATTGATTATAATTGCATATTTGATTATTGATTCTCTAAACATAAATATACACCTATGGTATGGAAGGTCCTTCTCTCTATGTGTTGCTTTTATTGGTAAATGTGTAAAGAAACTGCCTTGGGCTTATAGCAAAGCAGAACTGAGATAGACAGGGAAAACTAAGCTTAATGCTGGGAGAAAGGATGCAGAGTCATTGAGAAGCCATGTAACCCAGCTGGAGACAGATGCCGGAACTTTACCCGGTAAGCCACAGTATTGTGGAGATGCACAAATTAATAGAAATGGTTTAAATTAAGATGTAAGAGTTAGCCAATAAATAAGAAGCTAGAGCTAATGGGCCGAGCGGTGATTTAATTAACATAGTTTCTGTGTGGTTATTTCGGGAGTCTGGATGCTGGGAACCAAAAATGCAGCCTCCTACTACACACCTACATGTATATAAGTACAGATATGTAAAAGTAATATAAGAAGAAAAATTTTCCCTATAAAATTTTGTATCATGTAGATAAAGACTTTGTAACATGTCAACTTAACCAACACGGAAAAAGAAAGCACATATGTAAAAGACAGTATGGAACAAATATACAATTCTAAAATCCCAATTCCGGAGGTGGTAGATTAAACATTCCCTTCTGAGGCTAAAATAAGCAGCAAATCTGAGCTCTCACGGTGAACACCTCAGAACTGAGAGAAGACAGAAGCGGAATCCAAAGAACTTGGGAGGTAGCAAGGGGAAGTTAATGGTAACCTTGGTCACAAAGTTGTAGCTGGTTGCTAAGAGCCTGTTCCACTCTTCACTACTTGGTTGTGAACTTCAGCATGGGGTTGCTGTGGGAAGAGGGGTCTTACAGAGTTAGGGCCAGAGAAGAAGTAATATTCTGTAGAGCGAAAGGTAGGGAGAACAGAGGTGAGCACAGGCAGAAGGAGGAAGATCATATCAAGTTGCAAAGATTCTTAGAGGGTTGATAAAATTTGAGCAGATACTTAGAAGATCGTTTAGAGGAGGGAGCAGAGGGAGAAAGAGACTACATTGAGCAGGTGATGGGCACAGCCAAGACAAGGACACAGTTTTTTATAGAGCAATAGCCTAACCCAATGAAAGTCCAAGTTTTTGTCTTGAAGAATAGTTTCCTATACAGCTAAATACATGGTTTATGATTAAATTCTACAAAGATTATTTCTGCAAACAGACTTTCAAGTATATTGCTAATAAGTGTGTGATTTAATGGAGTGCTATGCTGGAGGTTAAGGACAACCCAATTTAGTAATGGTATTGAATCCGTGGTCTTGTCGTTTTGCTCAAATTACATTAGAGAGCTAAATGTGGATGCTTCCGGTTCTCCTCCAAAGTGACTGTTTACCAAAGCCCAGGATTAGACAGCACTTAGTGTCGGGGTTTTAATCACTTACTATAACTCTTCCTCCAATTGTGAGAACGGTTTACTATGAAACTCTTCCTAGAAACCCAGAGTCATGGCACAGAATATAGAGACATCAACTTCAGATCACCCATTTCATATGCAAGGAAACTGCTTGTTATAGAGATGACGTATACAAATTTCTGAATATTCCTGGGAAGAAAGAGGCAAAGAAAGAAGAAGATCAGTAGAACCCTGACATTCTTCTCTACAATGCCTGCATGGCTATGAGAAGAAGGTTTGTTAAAATGATCAAGAAAGTCACATTTGGGTTTTTAAACAAGATTGTGACTAAGGGTTTGAGGATAGGAGTGAAATTCATGGTGGAAACAGAGGAAGATCCTGGATCTTGAGCATCCTTAGACAGTCACCTGGACCCAAGGACCAGGCTGAGATTGTGAGAAGTGCCTGTGTGGAGCCTGATACAGAAGTGAGAAGGTGGGTGTGTAAGCCATCTGCCCATTCTGACGTCACAGCTCCTGTGTTAGTCTTCAATTCAATTCACTCAAGTATTTTTAATATTTAATTACTACTTTTAATAGAAACACAGAAGTGTATTTGGTGTGGTATTTTTATATGCACGTGAAATATTTGCTCTCTAGTCTATGGATCCCCTGGAAGTAGGCTAATGGTTCCTCTTCCCTTGATACTATCAGAAGGATTTTGAATCTTTAATTTCAGTAACTTAGTTTATTAAACATTCAAAAATATGCATAATGATTGAATTATACAAGACTTAAATTCTACTAACTGATATCCCTACTTAGATATTTCAACTAGTTCTTAAAACCCATCCACAATTCCTAAATATTCAAATTATCTTAAGAAAATCATTTTTGTACAGACAGACTTTTTTTTTTTTTGGTTCTTTGAGACAGGACCTCTCTGTTGCTTTGGAGCCTATCCTGGAACTAGCTCTCATAGACAAGATTGGCCTTAAACTCACTGAGATCAGCCTGCCTCTCCCTCCTGAGTGCTGGGGTTAAAGGCATGAATCACCACTGCCTGGCTCAGATAGACATTCTTATAAAGAACTTTGCAAATCAGAAAAATATGATTTCAATGCTATATCGTACTAATAAATAATACATTAAACTTTTATATGTTTTCAAAAACCTATAATGTCATTACTTTTCCTAATAGAACACTTTTGACAGCTCAGCTTCCATGTGAAGATCCCAGAGGATTCCTTGTCACTGTCATTAAGTATTTAGAATTTATATTGAGACTTTTGGTTTTTTGTTTGATTGGGTTTTTTTTTTAGATTTTTCTCAAGACAGGGTTTCTCTGTAGCTTTGGAGCCTGTTCTAGAGCTCACTTTGTAAACCAGGCTGACCTCAAACTCATGGAGATCCTTCTGTCTCTGCCTCCTGAGTGTTTGGGATTAATGGCATGTGCCACCATCACCTAGCCTTAAAGCTAAAAGGCTAGTACTATTTAACATCCTAAATGGATCCAACTTTAGCTAGTAAGTACTTATTTTTTATTGCCAATAAGATACACAGCAGACACTGTGACATTACAGAGAAAAGAATCTCGTGTGTTTCTTACACAGACATAGACACACACACACACACATCCATAAAGACAGGTATGTAAGTGGTCAAGGTACCTCCAGTTATATTGGGAAAACAAGCAAGAAGATACATTTTAGAAAAGCAATCTAGTTAACCACAGCATCCGGAACAACCTCTGAACAAGCTTCTAAGAAAGCAGATGTTTGAGATTTGAGAATCACTCCATCATTTAAGTAGCTGATTAACCAGAGACCTTTACCCTACTTTAAGTGTACCTTCCTTAAAGTGATAATTCCAGGTAGCAGTTCCAAATGATGTCTGGCAGTACATGCCTTTGGTTCTTCTGGCCACACGTAATCACCTGGTTTAGCCAGTTGCCTGCCCTAGAATGCTTACGCATAGGCACTGGAGGACTTCCCGGCGTTGCTTGGTTTATCCACACCAGAGGATTACAGCTGAATCCCCTGGGCCTTTCTATCCTTTCTTTTGCTTAAACTGAATTTTCCTTTAACGAGTCAATGGGTCAGATTTTGTGACAATGACCCTTGCCACTCCTGACGTAGCAGATTTAAAGATGGGGTGTTTAACAGGTGCGGCTGTGAAACCGCTGGCGATTGACACAGCATCGCCATCCGTTCCATATGCATCCCTTCTGGGGAGGTTTGATATATTTGCAAATTGTATTGAGTTTGGGCGCAATGATGACATATTGCATAGGTGGTATAATTATACAGTGTAAAGTACAAAAATTATTTTTTAGTTCTTGAAATGTTGCTTCTATAAAAAAAATTATATGCCTTTGCCAGGAAGTTGTATCTTTCTTTAGCAGTACATGAAAAATGTGGGAAGTGAAAATTCCCAAAGTGACTCATTTCTCTGGCTGAAGGAAAAAAAAATGGCCACAGTCTGTCCTCTTGGAAATGATCATGCCACCTGTATTTTTTTAATTAAAATATTTTGTAGCTACATTTTGACTGGTGCACCACAAGGCACTATCTATTAAAATAAAACCCGTGCTTGTATAAGCTCTTTGATAAGTTGCCATGGGAGGCTGGGAACTCCCAGTTTGAAAACACTGTGCTCTATAAGGCATCAACAGACTTCCTCTATAGAATCATCTACAAAAACTTAACTTCTACAAATGTCAATATAAAATAAAGAGAAATGGAAAGAATCTACAAGGTCTTTACAGCAAATAAAATCAAATTCTTTTTTGTAAAAGTGTTGGAATAACATTAGCATAACTAGGAACACAAATATCAAACGTAGGACCTGCATTTCTTACACTGACCACATATCACTAGGCAAGGGGCGATTGTTCCTTTTATACGCATTACTGTAAGAACAACAGCAGTTCTTTTTAATGGCAGTTATTTTTGAAACCCTGAATGATTTCATGCTAGTGTGCAAGAAACTTGAAAACGATTCGTCTGGCCAAGGTCAAAACCTTGTTTCCTGTCTCCGTGGAAGACATTTCCCAAAGGCTTTACAACCATAGGCATTTTCTATAACTTCATCTGCTTGAGACACTCTTGAAGACCAGCTCTCAGATCGTGCAAATCATTTCCGTGCTGGATGCTATCAATGTAGAGGGAAAAGCACAAGCAAGGAAAAAAGGAAAGAGTAGAAAAGCTGGTAAAAAGAACAAAGAGTGGAATAAGTCCCCAGCAGGTAGAACATACAAACCTGGAGGGAAAAAACAAAGAAATCCAAAATGGAAGGATACAAGTTAGTATCTCTGAATAAAATTAAAAAAAATAGCATACACCATCAACTGTGTCTTAGAATTCTTCATATGCTAATGAGACCTTCCATGAACTTTGAAGTTGATGGAGCATTGTTTCAAAATCCTACCATTAAGAGACTAGAGGAAGTCAAACCTCTTCAAAACAGTCCACAGCCAATGCAGATGGAAGGTCGTATTGAGTAACCGCATCTAGAGATGTGTTTGCCTGCTGGTCTCTTGGTTCTAGACTTGAAGAAAAAGATGGTTTCAGGAAACAAAATCTTGATACAAGCTAGACATTTTAGTGTTGATTGTCAGTTCCTAAGACTTCTAAATTTTTTTTTTTGAGATGGGGTTTCACTGTAGCTTTGAAGCCTGTCCTGGAACTAGCTCTTGTAGACCAGGCTAGCCTTGAGCTCAGAGATCCCCCTACCTCTGTCTCCCGAGGGCTGGGATTAAAGGCATGCGCCACCACTTTCAGGCTAGTTTTCCATTTTTAATATTAGTTTATATAAAGAATTATTTAAGTATTTATATGTATTTATTTAAATAGACAGAATCCGAGCTGTGATCCTCAAAACTGTGACAATGAAAAGAACTGTTTTCAGTTGCTGAGATTGTATTGATTTTCCTAATGCTTATGTTTATAAACCCAACATTCTTTTCTGAGAATTAGGTGAAATAAATCAATACATTTTTCCAGAGGAATTTACCCAGCACGGCATTATTTTTTTGGTAAAATAAATAAATAAAGTCTTTATTTGAAATCTGACATCACTTTCATTCTCTGTTTTATCCAGTCCCTCCCTGCTACCTTCCCTTGAATCAACTCCCTGAAGTTGATAGCCTCTCTTTATTTATTATTGTTACCTACATATTTGTGTGTGTGTGCATTCATGTGTGTATGTGTATAAACACAACCTCTCAGTCCATTTCTGTTGTTTCTGTGTATGTAGGGTTTCACTGAAAACCACTCTGCATTTTACCACCGATGAGGGACACATCACTAGGAGAGTCTATTCTGCTTCTAGCAGCTATTAGTTGTCTCTAATTCTTTGTCTAGGTGTGGAGACCCCTGAACTTCCTCTTTTCCATGTTAACACGTCTCTTCATAGTGCCATTTTTCCAGTCTTATTTAATGCAGTCATTTCTAGGAGAGAGAGTTTCAGAGCAGACTTCCTACGATTCTGGTTTTACATTCTGCTTGACCTCTGTCTGCTCGTTTTCCAACTACCCAGACTCCTTAATTAACTACACAGAAACTATATTAATTAAATCACTGCTTAGCCTATTAGCTCTAGCTTCTTATTGGCTAGCTCTTACATCTTAATTTAACCCATTTCTATTAATCTTTGTATTGCCACGAGGCTGTATCTTACCAGGTAAAGTTCTGGCAACTGTCTCCAGCCGGGCTAAATGACTTCTCACTGACTCTGCCTTCTTTCTCCCAGCATTCAGTTTAGCCTTCCCCACCTAGCTAAGTTCAGCCTTGCTATAGGCCAAAGCAGTTTCTTTATTCATTAACTAATGGTATTCACAGCATACAGAGAGGAACCCCACACCTCCCCTTTTCTGTTTAAATAAAAAGGAAGTTTTAACTTTAACATAGCAAAATTACATACAACAAAACAGGTATCAAGCAAGAATTACAGTTATATTTATAACTAGTTTATTTCTTATCTCAACTAAGGAAAACTATAATTATATGTTCTTCAACTCCATCAATGACCACAGAAAAATAAAATATTACCAAAGTTAACAGGAAGTGCATTGTAAGCAACTTTCAAAACTCTAGAATTGACAGAGACAGCTTGCTGCCTGGACAGTCACCCAGAATTCTTCTGTAACATTGGTGCATCCATCTTCAGTCTAAAGGCCTATAGTATCCAGCAGACTTTTCCACTAAGCAGGAAATTTCAAAGACAGTTCCTCCTATATTGTCAGTAACTTTCTCTGTGTCCTGCAGAATGTGTGGCAGACTCTTTCATACAGCAGGAAACCCAAAGGACTGTCTCACCTTCTTTAGGCAACTTCAGCAGTCATTTTTCTGTGGGTCCTACATGCCCACTTCATAGAGCAAAACATCAAGCAGTCCAGTCAAGTTGACCAAATGGCTAGCAAACTCCATAAAGAGCCTCTTAGATGCCCATATTCCTTTTGAAGTAATTGGTACTGCCAGGAGCAGATGTATCTCACAGTCTTGAAAATTCCTAAGTTATTAAAACCTTTTAAATGCCAAGTTCTGAAGGTCTCTGAAAGATTTAAGAATACCTAACAAACTGAAATATATCTCTATATATCTAAAAAACCTAACTAACATGACTACAAGCTTGTCTATTATAGATGATTATCTACTAACCTATATTTCTTAATTATACATTATATTTTTAAATGAGCTGCACAAACACAAAACCTTAATCAAGAGCAGAGATATACATATAACAAAACTGACATTAAATTTATATCAATAAACCAAGATCCATAGCAATACCCATTTTATGTCTAAACTGAAATGTCCATGAGCAAATATTTCTGTCGATCTTTTTAATTTTCTTCTCCTTATATTTGGGACAGAGACCCCTGATACTAAACACAGAAGGGACAACAGGGACCTAATGATTCATATTTCTCAGGTTCAGTCTCTCATGAGACCTCCTCCTCCTCAAACACTCATTCTCCAGAAGGCTGGGCCATCTGGGACTCTAGTCCACGATAGCTTAGCAGCCTGCTTCATTCAGGGTACCACTTTCAAACGGCAGGCTCCATGCTCTAGCTCATTCATCATCTGCAATATGTGCATCTTTCAGAGAGTGAAGATATTTGACTCATAAGTTATAGCATAAATCAAATGCTAGACTTGGGTTAATTTAAATTATTAATGAAGGTGTAAAATTCAAAGATTTCAGAGAAACAAATGAAGGGCCCATGCAGAAAAAGCCTCCATGAAAGCTAAGTCTATGATCCTGACTTGCAGCTAATCACATAGAAAGTAGAATGGGAAAGAATTTGCAAAGGCTGGGATACTCCACTCATACATTCCTCTGTTTCTTCTTTTAGGGATTAATACAAAGTCTTCATCTCCTTTGGGTTTTGGTACTCAGTGAGAGTTCCTCCCACCTGGGCCATCCTTAGAGGACTTTTAGTATTAGCATTTTGAATTAACAAGCTAATTCACAGATGACAAACATCAGATATGTAGTGAAGGATTTCGGGTAAAAATTCTCTTCTGTTGTGAGACCAATATTGGATTTCTCCAATGTTCACCTGCTGATACCCTAATCGTCAATGCGTTGTTGGAGGTGAGATTTGGGGGAGGTAATTTATGGTTGCCCACTTTATATGAAGCCTAAGTTAGCCTTCCTCCATCTCTGCTGTGTGAATTTACAAGAAGACTGGCTGCCAAATTGGGAGGATTCACTCAGCAAACAGAACACGTGTTGCATTAATCACCCTGACCTCCAAAACTGGGAGAAATAAAACATTTGCTGTCTATAGGATTGTGTTATAGCAACAGAAACCTAGATACCTGAATCTCCAACCACTTTGTTGGACTCACCCAGTATGTTAACTATTGTAAATGTTGTTTTATCTTTCAGTTTTGTTCTCTCTCTCTCTCTCTCTCTCTCTCTCTCTCTCTCTCTCTCTCTCTCTCTCTCTCTCTCCCTCTCTCTCTCTGTGTGTGTGTGTGTGTGTGTAAGTTTCATATGTCAAAATGAGTATTAATACATGTTCAATCCCCAAAAAAAACCCAAAATACATGCTCAGTTGCAAAGATGTGATTTGTTCCTTTGTATATAGGAAGTCGACATCACGTATCCTGCTTTTTGTCACTTTTTACACAAATATGGGGAGGGGGCAGGGAGTACATGATTTTCACATATTTTCTTGTTGAGACAAAGAGGTTTTTGTTCCTTTATCGTGACTGATTATGCCCTTTACAGGGAAATGGAGTAGACTGCATAAGTAGCATGAAGCTTTGATAGGAGAAACAATGATGCAATTCTGAAAGAACTTACGTATGAGCCGTTTTTCAGAAACACTGCTAGGCGAACAAGAAATCATAGCCATTTTTCCGATGCTTGCTAGATGAAAAGAAACTGTAGAAGTACTGCCGTAACAAAGCTGCATTTATAATAGATTTCTGTGCAGATTGCAGTGATTTCCAGAACAGTGAGTGAAGTGTATCCACGCCTTACTCTCAGTAAGGTCCTGCACCTTTGTTAGCTAGTGAATGCCCAATGGCTGGGATACATCCCTGCCTACAGGGGTGGGGTCGTAGAGGTGTGCCCCTGCCAAGCTTTTCACATGAGTACTGGGGAACTGAACTTAGGTCCTCAGACTTGCGCAGCAACCGCTCTATCCACTGAGTCATTTCTTTAGCACCTTTTAAATGACTTCTGAACATTCTTATCAAATATGTAAACATTCCTTTTAAAATTTATGAAATACCCTCCCATGTTTACTTTTCTTTTCTCTCTCTACATATATATATATATATAGTGCTCATACTTACATATATTATATATGTATAGAATACATACATATATACTGTGTTCATGCTTACACATGAACCCTAAGATAGATAGATAGATAGATAGATAGATAGATAGATAGATAGATAGATAGACAGACAGATAGACAATAGTGTTCATATATAAGTCCGAACATAGTGCAGATGCACTATGTTTTCCATTTCAGATTTACCTGAAGACACATATTTATTAGTATTAGTGTCTAAATGTCTGATTTTGCACTTTTCATAAATTGAGTTTATATGAAAGATTAAATACGCCAGAAAACTTCACCACTGCAATTTTTCTCTGTCAGAATTTTGACATTTTAATGCACACAAATCTAAAATGAATACGCAGTTAAGAAGGGAGCTCCTGTTTGGTTCATAGGCTAGAGTACAAGTCAGAGAGGAGGGTGGAAAATAGAGCACATGAGATGTGGAAGGGTGTCCAAAAACACATGCCACGCACCTTCGTCTCCTCTGTGACAAAATCCTCGAGTTAGTCAACGCACAGCAGAGAGCATTTCTAAGACCTCAGTCCTAGGTCACATGGTTCATTGCTTTGGAACAACACAGCAGTGCATCACAGTAGGGACCATGGGACAGTCCCGAGCTGCTTATTCATACTACAAGCAACTAGGTAGAGATAGGGCCTGGGGCACGCCCCAATGACCTACTTCTTACAGCAAAGGGCCACCTCTGCAAGCTATGCAATGTGTCCACCAATGGAACAAGCCATTGATGAATAGAAACCTGTAACATCCACCTTGAGGACTGCAGCACTGGGAACAGAACACAGAGCTTTGGGGGCCATTTCAAAAGCCCATCTCGCAGTTTCCCAACTGCTCCAGTCTTGAGAACTAAGAGCTGGGAATAAATCACTTAAATAAACTGGAAAAAAAAGACACTGTCACAACTATCAACAGGAGTGCAAATGATTTTAATTTTAGGAAGAGAAAGTCAGGAAAAAATACTGACTCAAATTCCATGTGATTTTATTTACTGCTAGAAACTATGTAGTTAAAAAAAATCATACTTTCAAAACGCATCTTCTTTTCCCTTTTGAAACTATGTAAAGTTGGTTCATACAATGCAATTATATTTTAGAACAGACCTATGAATTACTTATGATAATGATGTGACTTTGGATGTATAAGCACAAATGAAATATTCAGAAGTTAGCTACTGGTAAAGGTTACACTGCAAAATTTTACAAAACCTTTTTTTTTCTTTAAAATAGTTAAAAACAGAAAAAACATAAGCTTCCTTTGACTTTCTCCATCTTTACTTCCACACCCATAAATAATTCAAAGTCACAGTCACATATGCTAGTGCATGACTGTAAACTTAGCACTAAGAAAGCTGAGGCAGGGGGATCAGAATTTCAACACTAACCTGGGATACTAGAAAGACCTATCTCAAAATGAAAGTAAAAATAAAATCAAAATGATCTCTTTAGTTTTGTGAGGGACCTGTTTTTGTCAGAAATGAGATCCTAGGTGCAATCCACAACACAGAAAATGGGTGAATGACTGATTGGATGAATTAAAACAAGCTCCAACATGTTATCCTGGTATCATATCACATCGGGTACAAGAATTAGCTCATTTCATTACTAACAAAAATAATATACCTTAAAGTGAACTGAAGAGATAAGCTAATGGCATGTTTATTTATTATTTGGGATAATGTGCTCTGTAAAATAGATTGTGATCTCTCCTTTGAAGTTGGTTTCTTGTCTTTAGGAAATGGTATGTAAATTAAATCAATTTTAAATGTCAGTACTCTTTGCAGTGTTCAAATGTGCTTCCTGGGGGGGCATATCTTCACTGAAAAATACTTAAATTTTTCAAGCATGAGAGATAACAACTTGAAGATAATTTGCGATTAGTTTGGAAAATCAGAACAAAAGGTATACAACAGAAACACAAAACCCAATAAAGTTAGTTGAAGTTCTACAGCTAGATAGGATTCCATCTGGGAAATGGAATGAGTTTTCAGCACTCCATGAGATTACATCACCAGAATTGCACCTGCTCTGACCTCACCAGGTGAAATCATCTGAGCTTCTCAATGACAGCTCCAAAAGTCTGCAAGACACATTCTCCAAAGGGTAGAATAATAAACTTCATTTAAATGCAAACTAGCAACCTGACAAAAGATTCATGTGAAGACCAAAGGACGAGTAACAAGGGGCTCAGATGTCAAAACTGGTCCAGATGATGATATTCAGTATTCTGCATTCTCTATACGACAAATCTAGTATGCAATGGAACTGTAGAATTCACACTGGGATCAAGTCTTACCATCTAAATGTATCTCAAAAAAAAAAACATCAAACATACCAGCCATACAAATAAATTCCTAAGATCCAGTCTAAAGGTTCAGTGGGTCCTCAGAGTGTCCAGTGGTGAATCCAACATTCTACTGGAAGGGCCTTCAGCTAACCAGCCTGCCTTTTTTTCATTCTTTCTTCCCATTCTCCTCCTCCAACTCCTCTTCTTCTTCCCTGTTTTTTAGATATGCTTCCCAGTTATGAATACTTTTCCTGAAAATGCCAATGTGATATGGTGAAACACACTCAACAGATATTCTATAGCTAAACTGTAGTTCTGTCTTCTAGAATGAGAACATTCTAATGCCACTCTGAGACTTTGCGGATTACTGTGTCTTATATGTTTGCAAGACTGTTGTATCTGCATCCCATAGTGTCAATTTTGGTCTCAAAAAAATAAAATAGGCAAGAAGAAAATTATTGGCACTTCAGGTATGTATGTATTCTGACAGCAGAGAGCAGAGAATCATTTTATATCAGAATTTAAATCATTTTGCAATAGCCTTTGTCTTCTTTGTCAGAACATGAACCTCATTTGGGAAGGTCATGGACATACCTAAGAAACTGCATTAGTTTAGCTACTTTTCAGTTCAGGGTAGTGGTAGCTAGCCAGTTACATGGACAGTAACAACTACTTTGGTACAAGTTCATAAACTGCAAGTCAGAAGACAAAGAACAATGCTACCAGGAAATGTTTCTTCCCCAAACTCAACAAAGAAAAAGGAGCTAGGGACTTGAGTAAGAATAGAATGGTTGTTCCAGTCCTAGACAGTCCACCTCTGGATTACATGTAAGGAATAAAAATAAAAATTTCCCATATTTAGGACAATGTTATGTGTTCCTGTGTATCAGTATAATACAATTTCTAACCAATCCAAGCCTATATTTCTGAGTCACTGTCATCCTTTTACCATGACTCAGCAAGCACTTTTTAGAGTCGAAACTCTTATTCTGTAGTGAGGAACACTGACTGTAAGAAATTAACAGATGGTAGGGCTAACGACAGATACTTGGAACAGATACCCAGTCTCCCTTGGCTCTGGTGCAGCCATACACAAGTGTTCTCACTCCCTCACAGGCTGGTTGGCCAGCTTCCTCTGTGCTATTGACTCAGCCCGGGGTCCAAAGCAGAAGTTGATGTTCTGCTGTGTTCAACATTCAAGAAACAAATTCCAGCTAAGAATTCAATAAAGCTCTTCCGTAGGGTTTTCAGTTTGATTTAATTTCTTCCCACTCTCAACTTTCAACCAAGGGATGTTTCAGAGAAAACGGTGTAAAAAATGCACGGTTGTCAGATCAAGGGGTGCATATGCTGAGTTCGCAATGGCGCTTGCATCACTGTCAGATCAAGGGGTACAGTTGCTGAGTTCCCTTTCCTTCAGCTGAGTCATCTTGATTCACTTTCCAGCCTTGATTTTGTTCCATCCATATATATTTCAGCATGGTTCACTAACATACAAAAACGCTCTAAGCTCAGGCAATCTCATATTCTTATATAGCATTACATGGTTAGATTCCGTGATTATTATTGTTATTATAATTATATCATCATCATCATTATTATTATAAGCTGTTGTAAACGGGATGCTTTCCCTACAGCTTGGATGCAGTCTGTGTAAAGGTCTGTCCTGTTCTTCTAAGAGACAAGCCCCACACCCCCACACCCCATCACCGTCTGCAGAGGGAAGTGGATCCTTTTCCAGCCTGAGATCTCTCTTTTTCCATCAGTCTCCTGAAGAGGTAGCTTCTCTTCTCCTCTCCCCCTTCCCCTCCCTCCCTATTTGTTTTTCTCTCTGCCTCTCTCTCCTCATCCCCCTTCTCCCTCCCTTTCCCCTTTCCCCTTCCCTTCCATAACCCACTAAATAAATATCCAACCTCACTCTGCATGGTATGCCTATAGGTTTCTGTCTCTCACTTGCTGCGTCTCCTCATGGGACCAGCTGACCTGTCACAGCACTGCTCTCTGCCTGGAACCTGCTGCCCCTCCTGGCTCACTGTCTGTTGTTGCCACACTGGGAACAGTGCCATTTTATTTTTACCATTAGGTACATATCACTGTTACCTCATTTTTTCTTTCTTGTTTTTCCTCAACATCTTATATTAACATCATAATTTAAAATACAATGCAATCTTAAAAGTCCCACAGTCTGCCATGTTGTAAGCCAAAGCAGCTTTATTCATTAGACAATAGTATTCACAGCATACAGAGAGGAATCACACATCAGAGTGATTTTAATTTGTTTTTCTCAGATTGTTAGGGATAATTAACATTTTGAGGTGTTTCTTAGCCATTATTCTCTCATCTTGTGTGAACTACCTATTCCAATCCCCAATCTATTTTTCAAATAGTCATTTGTTTTACTGACTCTTTTTTTTTGAGTTCTTTGGTTGGTTTTTAAACCTCTGTTAGAAGTATGAGTGACAAAAATATTCTTCTATTCTGTGAGCTTCTTTTTATCGGGTTGGTTGTTTCTTTAGCTATGGAGACACATTTTAATTTCAGCAAGTTTCACTTTTCAATTATTGGTCTTAATTCTTGAGAAATCAGAGTCCTATTCAGGAATTCCTTTCCTACAGTTATATCATGTTGGGTGTTGCCTATGTTTTGCTCTATTGGTTTCAGTGTTTCAGGTTTCATGTTTAGGTCTTTTATCCCGTTTCTCTACTTCTTTGGTTTCTCTCTATTTCAGCTGTCAACACCCTAGGAGTCAAGGGTAGAAGCAAAAAGGTAGCTGCCAGATTCAAAGAAAGAAACCAGAGTTGCTGGACTTCTGGAATACCAATTTGTTCTCACCTATAGGGAAACATTTGGGAGGAAGGTACATGCCACAAGTAAATTGTTAAAATATTGAATGAGGTGAATTACCACCCAAATCGTATTGTGAAACATATTAACTTGCTCATAGAGTTTCTTATACAAAAAATACTTTCTAGATTGTTTAGAAAGAATGTGACTTTTAATAGACCATTAAATGTCATATAATCATGGAACTTGCTAACCAAAGAATTCTAGTCTAGTCTATTGGAAAAAAAATACCCTAATACTATACCCTAGAACCAGCTTCCACATAGTGTCCTGCAGCAGCCCTCATCCAAAGGACTTGGTTTTTCTTATACCACTGCACCCATTTGCTGCAACCATACCATGCTGCTATAGTACACAGACTGCCTGTGTCAAAAGCTTCCCTCATGCTGCGATGAAATCAGCACTTTCTAGTCAGCACCTCTTACTCTTCCCAGCTGATAACCTTCTTAACTAATTCCTTGTTTCTTTTTTACTAAACTTACACAAGAGGCAAGGGAAGTAGGAAAATTCTATGTTTACCTATGCGATTTTTCAACCAAGAAAGGTATAAGTAGAGAGAGGTTTCTATGAATATTCAGGATTCTCACATACACACTATGAACTGTTCATGAGAAATAAGGAGGAGGAGATCACAGGATGAAGAAACAGCAAACAAAGTCCCTGACACACAGAATGGCATGGAATATGAAAGATATATTACCCTTGATTTCAGGATAGTAGGCACAAGAGAATAGCTATAATGTATGGAGGGAAAGGCAATGAGAGGGTGTAATGTCTACTCTACATGACAAAATAAAAGTGTTTTGTTTCAGCGATGATGAGAATTTCTGAAAAATAGATCACATGGGAAGGATGTCCTGAGTTCTATATTCCTAAGTACATATGCTTACGGTCAAGTAAAAATATCTTTGAACAGAAGAAGTCATAAGTATATGCAAAGAGAATTGGAAAGGATAAATTTGGATTTCTGGAAATGAATGCATTTGTGTAAGCTAAAATTTGTGTATCATGTCCAGTTAGGAAACAGCAGACAGCAGACCATGCTACACTATCATCTTCCTTTCAAAATAGAAAATGTGGAGATATTACAAGCAGTGTGTGTGTGTGTGTGTGTGTTTAAAGAATAAGTATATATACATAAACCAGAAAGCTAAAAGTTGAGATGAATTTAAATTTTAATGAGGAAAGAGGCATTCTGTGATGAGCAGATGTCTACAGGCTATTTTCTTCCCTAACAGCATCATCAACGCTGGGTTCAAGTCAAAGATCAATTGAGTCTGAAGTCCCTGCTGTGACTTCGACTCATTCTTACCACCTGGTTTTCACACATTTTTTAATTTCTTCCCCTGAGGATGGGATGAGTTATGCCATGAAACTTACCAAGTCAGACTGACATAGTGCGTCTTGTTCTCAGAGTTTTTCAAAGGCTGTTTCTATCTGACCGTGTTTTGCTCATCACTCAGGTGAGAAGTTGCTTTTTTACCTGAGTCATTGCTGTAGAAAAACTGATTTGTTGAGGAGTCATATCCTGTGGAGCATCATGTGGGTTAGTTTGGAAGTGTGTCTGGGGCCAGTCAAATCTTCCATTGATGCCACAATAATTAGAGTGTTAAGATTTTAATGCAAATTCACAAAGGACCTTGAGCCAGAGAAAGCGAAGTAAAAAATTCCATTTTTTTGACTCATTGATGTATGATATAGTTTTGCTTTCTTAAGCTGTATAATTATTGTATAATAATTTGTTATGGAGCAATAGATAACTTCTGCAAAAGTCCTTTTGTCAAGGGCACAATAACCCTGAAAATGTAACCAATGTATGAGTTTCCAAAGAAGTGAGGCTAATATTATGGAATTTAACAAAAGTTGGAGGCACAATTATAATTTGAGAGCTTGAGATTCTCATCACCAACAACTGATAGAATTTTAGAAAATCATAATGGTATGCAGGATATAATCAAAAAGTACTGTCAAAGACACAGAGAATATCATTTTTCATTAACCATGTCTTAAGGATCTGAGACATTTAAATAATATGCTCTTTTAAGACCGCTATTCAGTTAAATATTGCTAAAAAAGATGATTTTAAAATCTTCAAATATTTAGAGGCTAGAAAAAACACTTATAAATAAGCTGTTGAGTTTATATAAATATCAAAAGAAATTTATGAATATATTGAGCTACATAAAGATGACATAGCAAGATTAATTATATGTCTTCCAATTTCAAGACCAATCTCTTTCACATGATGTGTAATGGAAATGTTAGAATTAGGGTGATTAAGAAATGAGTCAAAATGAACATACATATTTTTAAAACTAAGATAAAATAGGGAAAACTTTTTCACTGTATTTAAAATTGTGATGAAAATTATTTCTTCCTTGGACTAGCCAATTCAAAAGCACACATGTGGAATACAGGGTTAGGAACTGTTAACAGGAAATGTGGGAAACAATATTTTTAACAATAACTTTAAATAATACGAAATAATTTAGGAGTTATCCTAACCCAGCAAATAAAAGACTTGTATAGTAAAAATGCCAAGTCTTTGAAGAAAGAAATTGAAGAAGATATCAGAAGATGGAAAGATGTCACATGCTCATTGATTGGGAGAATTAACATAGTAATAATGGCCGTTCTACCAAAAGCAATCTACAGATTGATCACAATTCCCATCAAAATTCTCACACAATTCTTTACAGATCTTGAAATCACAATCTTCAAGTTCATATGGAAACACACACACACACACAAAAAAAAAAAGAAAAACCCAGACTATTCTGAACAGTAAAAAAAAAAAAAAACTTCCGCAGGTATCACCATCCCTGGTTTCAAACTCTACTATAGAGCTGTACTGAGAAAAACTGCTGATACTGTCGTTCTTTGGAAACTGACATATGGATGTAATGAAAACACAAATAAATGAAGGAATAAATAAATAAATGATAAGCCGAAACAAAAACCCAACAACAACAACAAAAACCACATGGTATTGGCATAAAAACAGACACGCTGATCAATAGAATTGAATCAAAGACCCAGGTATAATTCCACACACCTATGGATACCTGAATTTTAAAACAGAAGATAGAAATACAATGAAGGCATCATCAACAAATGGTGCTGGCCAGACCAGATGTCTGCATGTAGAAGAATGCAAATAGACCCATATTTATCACTCTGCAGAAATGTCATGTCCGACTAAATCAAAGTCCTCAATATAAAATTAGATACACTGAATCTCATAGAAGAGAAAGTGGGGAATATTGTTGAAAACATCAGCACAGGAGACAACTTCCCAAACAGAACACTGATAGCAAAGACTAAGCTCAACAATTAACAAATGGGACCTCATGAAGCTGAAAGATTTTGTAAGGCAAAGAACATCGGTATTAGGACAAAATGGCAGCCTACAGAATGGGAAAAGAAACAGGAAAGTTGTTGCTACGGCAAGTTCTCAAATTCAGTATACACCATGGAAATTAAAATGACATTTGGGTGCCATTTAGTCATTGTGATTGGCAAGATTTCAAGGTCTGGCAAAAAGATGTGATTCAAAGAAATTCTAACTCTTTCTCTGCAGCTCTGTAGATTTATGGAAATACTGCAGAGAATTTATTGATATTGCCTAGTAAAGTTGAAGGAGCTTTATATCTTATAAATCAGTAGTAGGCTATAAACCCAAAGAGATAGTTGCCACTGTGCAGAAGATAGAAGTCTTCGTGATAAATGCTGTGATGTATATAATGTCAAAACTGGAAGCAATTCAAGTGCCTACCAAGCATGCCAGTGTCACAAAGGGTGAACAATTGTATGTTCATTAAGTGATCCTATGCAGTAGATGCTGTGAATAGCCAGCAATCAAATTCATCAACCTCCACGAGCCCATAAAAACAGAAAAATAAGTTAAAACAACAACCACAAAAATAAACATGTATCAGTACAAATAAATCAACCCCTAGGAGAAAAACATATCTTCAATGATCAAATTTAGATATAAATTTTGTTTGGATTTTATTTACTCTTAGTTCACATATGTAATATGCTTCTTGATTGAAAATTATTTGGAGAATTTCAATTCTAATGTCTTTTAATGAGATTATTGTTGTTTACCCATCATACACTAACTCTGTCAGATGTTCCAAATTAGAACAAAATTGTCAAGTAACTGGTATGACCACCAAGTGCCGCTAATTAAAGTCAGGACTGGGATTTCAAAGAGCAACCCTGAGCCCAGAATTTTCCTGATCATACAAATGACTTGGTTGAGCGGGAATAGAAAAGATAACCCTGCCAACTTAAGCTCTTTAGATTTCTTTAAGTTGTTCAACACATTAATTTCACTTAAATTATGGTTGTTTACAAACTATCATTTATTCTCAGATAATCAACAGTAATAATTACAGATCCATGCTGGAGAGATGCTGGTACTATGTTATTAGAAACAGACAGCAAATAGACACTTGACTGTTAAAATGCATTCGCTGATTTATATTAAAGATTCTCACAATTTTTTCCTTTGTTTTTCTTTTTTTACACATTAGTTATAAATTATGTATTGAGTATTCTCAGCAGACAAGACATTTTCTGGGTAGTTGAAAGTCATTCAGGATACAAAACAGACATCTCCTGCTACCACAGAAATGAATATTCAACTTACTGCCTAATATTTACATTATAAATGTCAGGTAAAATAGCGAAGACGTTTTGTGAAAAATGCCAGGCATTCTTTCATTATTCTCTCATATATTCTACCCTGACACAGTTTCCCCTCCCTCCATGCCTCCCAGTTCCTCTTCCCAATCTTCCCTCTACCCCAGATCCACTCCTCCTCAATTTTCCTTCAGAAAAAAAGCAGACCTTGTAGGGCTATCAAGCAAACACGGTAAAACTAGGCACATACCCTCTTTTCTTTTTTTTTAATTTATTTATTTATAAAAGATTTCTGTCTCTTCCCCGCCACCGCCTCCCATTTCCCTCCCCCTCCCCCAATTAAGTCCCCCCCCTCCTCAGCCCGAAAAGCAATCAGGGTTCCCTGTCCTGTGGGAAGTCCAAGGAACCCCCACCTCCATCCAGGTCTAGTAAGTTGAGCATCCAAACTGCCTAGGCTCCCACAAAGCCAGTGCGTGCAGTAGGATCAGAAACCCATTGCCATTGTTCTTGAGTTCTCAGTAGTCCTCATTGTCCGCTATGTTCAGCAAGTCCGATTTTATCCCAGGCTTTTCCAGACCCAGGCCAGCTGGCCTTGGTGAGTTCCCAGTAGAACATCCCCATTGTCTCAGTGTGTGGGTGCACCCCTTGCGGTCCTGAGTTCCTTGCTCGTGCTCTCTCTCCTTCTGCTCCTGATTTGGACCTTGAGATTTGAGTCCTGTGCTCCAATGTGGGTCTCTGTCTCTGTCTCCTTTCATCGCCTGCTAAAGGTTAATATTCAGGAGGATGCCTATATGTTTTTCTTTGGGTTCTCCTTATTTAGCTTCTCTAGGATCACTAATTTTAGGCTCAATGTCCTTGGTTTATGGCTAGAAACCAAATATGAGTGAGTACATCCCATGTTCCTCTTTTTGGGTCTGGCTTATCTCACTCAGGATAGTGTTTTCTATTTCCATCCATTTGCATGCAAAATTCAAGAAGCCCTTGTTTTTTACTGCTGAGTAATACTCTAATATGTATATATTCCATACTTTCTTCATCCATTCTTCCATTGAAGGGCATGTAGGTTGTTTCCAGGTTCTGGCTATCACAAACAATGCTGCTATGAACATCGTAGAGCATATACTTTTGTTGCATGATAAGGCCTCTCTTGGGTATATTCCCAAGAGTGGTATTGCTGGGTCCAGGGGTAAGTTGATCCCGAATTTCCTGATATACCGCCACACTGCTTTCCAAAGTGGTTGCACAAGTTTGCATTCCCACCAGCAATGGGTGAGTGTACCCCTTTCTCCACAACCTCTCCAACAAAGGCTATCATTGGTGTTTTTTTATTTTAGCCATTCTGACAGGTGTAAGATGGTATCTTAAAGTTGTCTTGATTTGCATTTCCCTGATCGCTAAGGAAGTTGAGCATGACCTTAAGTGTCTTTTGGCCATTTGAAGTTCTTCTGTTGAGAATTCTCTGTTCAGCTCAATGCCCCATTTTATAATTGACATACCCTCTTTTCAAAGCCGGATGAGGCAACGCAGTAGGGCATGGGTCCTAAGAGCAGGCAAAAGTTCAGAAATAACCTCCACTCCTTCAGCTAGGAGTGAAGGAGCGAGCTACATAGCCAAAATATATATGGAGACCCTACCTCAGACCTTGTAGGCTGCTTGATGTTGCTGAAGTCCCTGGGAGGCCTTGCGAGCCCAGGTTGGTTGACTCTATGGGCCACGTTCTTAATGTGTCCTCCACTCCTTGAGGTCCTACCATCATTCCTCCTACTGTTCTGTGGGGTTCCCTGAGCTCCACCTCATGTTTGCCTGTGAGTCTCTGTAACTGTTCCCATCAGTTGCTGCATGAAGCGTCTCTGCTGATGACTGAGCTGGGATCCAATTCATGAACAAAACAGAATATCATAAGTAATCATGTCACTGACTTTTTTGGGGGCGGGGCAGTCGTGTTTTGTTCTAATCTGGGTCTCTGGGATATCGAAACTCTGGTACCTGGGCATCCAGACACTGTCAGATGGGGCTCCCTCTTCTGGAATGGGGTTCAAGTTGGAGCAGTTATTGGCTGGCCACTCCCACAAGTTCTGGGCCACTGTTAACCCACACATCTTTTAGTTGAAATACAATTATATCCCTTTCCATCCTCCCTCCAGCCCCTCTCAGTTACCCTCTCTCCATTTCCTCCTGAGTCCCCCAACTCTCAAGCTGATAGCCTCTCTTTCCTTGATTGTTATATGCATATGTGTGTATGTATACACAAATATATAAATACAAACTATTCAGTTGTTTTGGTTGTGTGATTAGTGTCGCAATGCTGACCAGTCTGCACTGGACAACCATGAAGGTGCTACTCCCCGGGAAAGGGCAATTATTCCCCTAGTACTCATTATTTGCCTGTAGGTCTTCTTCACCTAAGGGCGGGACCCCACAAATTCCCTTTTCCACATTAACAGGTCCATGTTTCCTGTCAAGTTGTCAGGTTATTTTATATTTAGCTAAAATTATATATAATATGTGTATGTGTTAGTATATACATATGTGTATATATGAGTCTGTGTGTTTGTGTGTGTGTACATGCATGTATGCATGTGTGTTGATGGAAATTAAACCACCCAAGGTGAAAATGCTGTCTACAAAATGTATAGACTAAGAAAAACTCCAGGATTAGGCAAAAGAAACCTCCTTTTGAATGGTTGGCAGGGACAGTCCAAGTAATTTCCAGAAAGTTATAAAAATTATTGATGTAGCCCTGGTTGCCTCTCTGCGGTTGAGTATGATACACTATTGTTGGAGACATGGCACAAGTCTATGGTAATTCAAGCTGCATTTGACCCAAAACATTTTTTGCTGAAGTTTATTCTCCATGATAAAATGTTTATGTAAGTGTGAAATATACATATGTGTGTGTTTGTTTGGGTGCACGCTTGTGTTTGTGGGTATAAGTGTTTTTTAATATATTTTATGCCTTAACATAATTGATCAAACATTATTTTTGCCATTCTTTTTTAATTTCAGGCATCTTTATCTTTACATTTGCTTGCTTTTCAGCACAAACTATTATTTCATGTAATAATTCCCATGTAAGGGACTATCTTTTAATTTATTCAGCTTTATCTCTGGTAAGGAGTTCAGTTACAGTATCTCAATGCCACTTTACGACTTTAAATTCTTAAGTATAGTCACTCAGTCTTTCAAGACTTTTTGTTCACATATTTCTTAAAGCTTTTGAATATTTTAAATGTGCTTTCCTCTTCCTTACTTGTATTAATCTAGAGTCAAATATTTTATCAATGTTCTGTTCCTTAGCTTTATTTTATTTATTTATTTCCTGTGGCATCTGACACAAGTATAATCGTGTGCCTTAGTCTCTGTTCAGGAATGTCCTTGTCTTGAAATTTTGTCCTCATTTAATAACATCACTGCATTCTGCTCTGCTCCAGCCTCATCTTTATTATGAGTTGTCAGAATCCAAAGACTTCCCTTCCCTCTTCTCTATTAAGCCCAGTTTCACACACATCTGTTTTATGTAATCAGACTCTTACAAGAGCTTCCCGTTACCTCTGGAATAAAGTACAGACTTCATCTCTGCAAATTTATGATGTGAACACAAATTACTTTCTCAAGATATATCACCCTACCTCCTTTGAAATGTTTTATGTCCAGGTAGAGAAAAAAATACCCAACACTATGTCATCCTTAAAGTTTCCAAACTGGAGATTTGTCTATGCCTTTCCTGAACTCAGCACTCTCTCTCTCTTTCCCTTTCTTCCGGTGCAATTTTCCCCTTTCTTTCAAAATAAACTTGAGTAATAGCTTCTTCCTAAATTGCAACAAATGAATGAACATGAGCTATAAGTAGTATAGAACACCTATGCCGTTCATCTGCCCTTTACCAATTAGGTGGTTATGGCGCACGTTAATAAAATGGGGTAAACATGTATGTGAGTGTATTGATGTGCTGTATGTAACGTTCATGTGTCCACATATCCAAGTGTACGTACACATGACGAAGCTAATATTGCGTGTCTTCCTCAATCAATGTGGACCTTCCTTTTTTCCTGACAGGATCTCCACTCGACTAGGATCACTGACTTAACTAGGCTGGCTAGCCAATGAACTCCAGAGTCCTCCAGTCTCTACCTCCCCAGCCCTCTCAATAGAGACTTGTGCTATTATGCCCAGTTTTTGTTTGCTTTCTTCTCCTTTATTTGAATTGTGAGAACCCAAAATTAGGTACTCACATTTCCACGATGGGCATAACAATTGAGTCACTTCCCCAACCCCACTGCCTACCACTTATGTAAAATGTTTCTATGTTACAAAACAAGCTTGTACTTTGTACTGATTTGCAATATCATAGAAGCGTGGTATACGTGTGCCTTCTAGTGTGTGTGTGTGTGTGTGTGTGTGTGTGTGTGTGTGTGCATAGTTTGGAAAGTTTTGTGTGAAATTCTTACAACTTTATGCACACACATGCACACTTTGAAAAGATTTTATAATTTACTTTTTAAAATTTTGTTCTCCTGTTTTCTTTCCGACTACTTTCCTGAGCTACTTTTCTGATTATACTATGGTTACACATAAGTATGTTACTCAAAGTACCCAGTAAAGATTTAAGTAGTACTTATATACTCTAAATCTGCTTAAATTCAAATTAATACAAGATGTAAAAATAATATTGTGCTAGCAGATAATTGTTTTAGGAAAAAATTGTATTGACCAGAATAATAGCAGCATAGCAAGTAGCAGTTGGAACAGCACTGTATGTTTAAAAATGATTTTAATATAAATTAGCTAGAACTATATTCAATCAGCAGGAACAAGTTACTGTCTTATAAAGGTCATCCAAACCTTTAAAAATAATTATTGTGTCTGAGAGCTAAAGTTACATTTTAAGTTTTAATTACTATGCCTAAGAGAGCCATGAAACAAAAACTCTCTGATCTGCGTGCGAGTCCCTTGCCTTGCCCAAGGACAGGCAGTTCCTGAAATGCTGGAGGCTATTGTTTGCAGGAGACAGCAAGCCACATGTTTTTCATTCCCCTAAGCAAGTCTGTTTGACTGTCTGCACCAATGACTTGATCACATATGGGCAGGAGGTACCCAGGATGGTGGTATGTCAGGATGTATGCTTGCCCCTGATTGGGTGCAGACTGGGTACGTTGGGATGTATGCTTTCCGCTGTTTGGACCTGATGGGAAATGCAATGAATTATGGGCTTTCATTCTTAAGCAGCTACAAGCTGTGATTCTGGGCCATTTTTCAGGAACCCGGGTGTGGACCTGTCCAGATCTCACATTGCCAGTATTTAGTGAAAGCTTGCTCAAATATGGCTTCAAATTGTGGTGGTGGTCGTATTCTCAATCAATGGGATTAACACATACACAATAATTCCAGAGCATATTAACACAAATTTACAAAGCCGTGTGCTGAAAAGCCTATGACAGGCTCCTTCACAGAGCCCCGATGACCTGGAGAGAACTCAGGCGGGTGTGACTGGAGGGGAAGCTCCTCATCCTTGTACTTTGACTTCATACTGTCCTTCCCTCTCTGTTTGCAGACTGGAGGGCTAAGAACTGCCCAAACACCATGTGTTAGTATTTAGGCACATATACGTATCCTGTCAGGATCTAACGGCAGGCCAGTACAGACGCCTAAATACTAACACTGTGTCTTCTTCCAAATCACGGACATGGTTTTACTCTCAGAGAATTCGTTACAGGAGAATAGTCATCCACAAAACTTACAATGTTACTGTTGGGAAAATGCTTTTGCAGTCTTCAGAAAATTCAGCAAAAAAAACTATGGTAGTCATATTATGTTTGTATTTATGGATGTGTTTGAAAAGGAAAATAAGAAGGGAGCAAGGATTATACTTAAAAATTATGAATGTAATGTATAGTCAATTATATATTCACAAAACATTGAATGAAATTTTAAGAACCAAAATTAATACAAAACATGCATCAACTATTGAGAACACAAGGAAAGTCTCAGATTATCACATTAAATTCCCAATGTGTTATTGTTTTAAAGGAATTCGTACTATTTTGATATGTTTGATGATACCTTTAGAATCAGAGACTGCAAAAATGGGAAGATCCTTTGACTGACCAAATAAGAACTAAATGTACAATAGAATTGATTTAAATCACCATGTAGCAAAAGCTATTTTAGGGTCTAGGAAGATGGCACAGAAGTTAAGAGCATGTAGTGTTCTTCCAGAAGACTACTCAGAAGTGTTTCTGAGAACTCCTATCAGATGTCTACAGTCAGGATTCCAGCTCCAGGAATCTGATTCCTCCTCTATCCTCCGCAGTCATCTGCACATATGTACTTCCCGCTCATATACATATACTTAAAAATAATTTTAGAATGTTATTTTAATATAAGCATAATGGTGCAGAGCTTTAATCCTAGCACTCCAGAAGCAGAGGCAGGCAAGCTCCCTGAGTTGGAGGTCAGGTTGACCTACAGAGTGAGTTCAAGGACAAATAGGCAGTGAGTCCCTGTCTTAAAATTTCTTGCTATTTTAAAGAGAACAGGGCAAAATAATGTGTGATTTTATTTTAATATTCAGTAACACTTTATGCAGAGATATGGCACAACGTCTAAGCAAGGCAACTAGTGTTATTTGATACCTTCAGGATCTCATTACATTCCTTGAAATGTAAGTTTAATTTGTTTCATCAATTGAAATTGAGATATTTATCTTTGTGATCGTGTCCTATTAGTCTCCTACTTAGCCCTCCATAGAACACATTTCACCGTTAGAAATCTAGATAGGTTAGGCTCTACAGCAGGAACTACTTACTCCCTTATACTTTGAATAGCGTTTCAAGTGTGTATGTGTGTATGCGTGCGCGTGCATGCGTATGTACATTAAAATCCCTGTTTGTTGGTATTGTATAGTACTTACTATAAGTGAATACGATAAAGGAATGGAGGGCAGAGACCAGCATGAGACTGGTACCCAGGGTGAGTTAGATGAGAAGAGGTGGGGGGCTGGGAGGAAAGGCAGGGAAAGTGAGGGTGTGCACAAGCCTGTGAACCGGACAGAAGAGGGGTATGGACAGACACAGATAGACCACGCAGGTACCTGGCATCCTAAAAGGAAAATGGATGGGGAAAGACTTACAACAAAGAAACAGGAACTATTTTGAACTCTGAGGCCCTGACTCTTACACTGGGATTTTATTTATATCCTGGTCTGGTACAAAAACTTCTAGTGACCTACATTACAGTCCAAGTTGGCCTAGAATTCCTGTTCTCTCCAGAGGGAGCCTACTCTGCTCCAATTCATTGCTGGTTCAAGTTACAGAATTTTGCTGGCGAAATGATAACATTTGTTCCATGAGAATCGAAAGACATAGAGTGGGTAATCTATTGTCTAAATTTGGGGATGTTGTCTACAGTTTGAAAACACATCAGCATTTTTTTTGAGTTCACCATCTAGACCCATTGCTGTCTACATCCTTGCTGCTTACATATTTAAACACATTGCTCTGCTCTCATTCTCAAAGTCCTTATGTCTGTCATGACTTCTCTCTTCTTTTTTATCTTTTGATTTTTTTTCTCTTGTCACATTCCTGTAAGAACCTGACAATAGAAAGGCATGTGAATAATGACTTTAATTGGGATTTGAATTAGATACATATTTTTCCGACTTGTAGAACAAAATGCATTCAATCATTTAAGGCAACATATAGGGCTATTAAATAAAAGTAAATATTATTCTTTTGGAATCTCTGCATAGTTATTTCTTCTTCTGGATATAAAAAATGTGGTGGGAATTGGGGATGGTGGACTATTCATCACGGGAACAAGCATCTCTTCCTGAGAGCTTTGAAACCATCATGATTTGAATAGAAAACTCTCAGTAATTACAATTTCATACATGCTTCCAACTGAGGCCGTGGTTGTAGGTTAGGGAAAGGTGGGGTCTTTTAAAGATAAGACAAATCTCCAAGAGTAAATCAGGTGGGGTCTTTTAAAGATAAGACAAATCTCCAAGAGTAAATCAGGAAGAATTCAACAATGTCCATAGGCAACAAGATCTACACAAAACATGAGACCAAAACTCTGGTCTGTGAGCTTACATCCACTCTGTATCTCTAACTTTTCATGTAATGTCATGATGAGATTTTTTTTAATGAACAAAAAAATAAAAGTTGTCCTTCTTTTTCACATTGCTGCATTGCTGGGCCTGCATTTCTTCTGTCTGTCATTTTTCAGGCACAGGGGTTTTGCTCTCACTAACCACAAACTGACATAATGGGCTTATGGCTTTTCTGAGTGATATTTCTGAATGTGGTAAGCCTAAGAGGCATTTCACAGCACATGGGCGGATATAACTTCCCCGTGTTTAAAGGCTAAAAAAGAAGGAAGGAGCAGTTTTTACTGTTAGTTACTAGAGGATGCTTTCTTTAACAATACTTTTGTTGGAAGAGGTAGAGAAGAAACAGCTGACTCCACTTTAAGGCTTCTTAATGGAAGTCTCTCACCAAACTTGCAACCTTTAACTCTGCACATAGGAATTTTATCTTAGTCACCCCTCTCTGACCTATCCCTGAGGGTGGAGATGGAATGAGAGTCTACCATTGCACTGAAACTGGGACTCTGCCTCAAAGTAGATCACCAGCAACAATGAAGCATGTGTTGTGTTTAACATACTCATTCAAAAGGATAAGTGGGTTCATAGATATATGCCCCTAAGTAAGAAAGCTTGGGACTCAGCACACTTTAGAAGCTAACTCCCTCACAGGGGGATCTCCTGAGAAAATGAGCCAAGGAGTTAGTGTCCCTCGCCTTCGTCATCCTGGTTGCTAACTGATGTGATTGGTGTGTGTTAGGCAAAGGAACTGAAAGGAGAAGCGAGGAGAACTGCAGCTATCACAGACAGTGATGTGTTCTATATCAAGAAATACCTTCTGAATCTTTGGGCTGAGAATGCGGGCAGCTCAGGAACTCACTGCCAAGCAGCCAGGAGATGTTTGCAGTCCAATACACCCAGAGAGAAAGGGAGTTTGACTCACTTCCTTCTGTCTAGACAGCTTTTGGACCATGGTCTCTCAAACTCCATTGGGCACAGGAAGCACTAGGAATATTTTTTATCTATCTGTCTATCTAATCTACCTATCTTTATTATGGCTTATAAATTCAACAAAATGAAAACTTAATTTTGTCATTGCCATGGGTTTATGTTTGTGATGTGCTGTGGTCATGGTACCTCCTCTATTACTCTTCTTGCTTGGTTCACCATTCTCCACCCATCAGCATCTTCACTTCAGAAAGAGCCTCTCTTTCATGTTCATACACGAGAGTAAATGTTGCTACAAGGAAGAATTCAAGTGTTTAGGATACCTTGACATGATTTTTCAAATGTTTCCAGTGTTATTGGTTAGCAAAGCACCATGCATGGGACAAAGTTCCCAGTAGAGTCAAGTTACTTTTTGTTTATTTCCCCAGTAAATTGCCTTCTTTTATTAAATGACAGAAGATAAATGTCTGGTATTTTCCTAAAACATGACGGTGAGCTAGCTAAAACAATAGTGGGCAAGTTGTCAACCCAGTTGACAGCCATCAGCTCTTGCAAGTAACTGTATGTCTATTTATGTCAAGTACAGTATCAATGTCATATCACTAATTTGTTGTCTAATCTGAACCTTTTAAGAATAGAGTGTGTGTTCAATAATTAGGCAATCAGACAGAAATCCAGGAGCTACATCCACTCTGCTGAGTGACACCATGCATTAAAACTCAGGGTCATTTTTCCTCTTGTACCTATGGAAAGGTGGAAAGAGAGAACCTACTCCCCAGAGTTGTCCTTTGAGTTTATATGTATGCCATGGTACACATGCCCACATACATGCAACATATTATACAAATAATAATAGTAATACATTCATTTATTTTGATATTGTTCTTTATAATTAGATAGTCTGAAACATTGCTAATTTTTCTTCATATTGAAAAGCAATCCTTATAAGCAATTTAAAATAAGCTCCTTACACAATAGCAAACTTTAAATTCATAATTATAATTTGGCATAGTCAAAGCTTTGATGCTGTTTTGGAGATGAAATTATACTAATTTTTTCTAAGATACTTGATTATAATGATAATTTCCTTTAACTTTGGGACTGGAAAAATTATGACTGTCATCCCCATGGCTTGGTAGGTGGAGCTCAACAGGAGTTCTAAGAATACCTGAGACAGTAACTATATTAGTTACCTTTCTCGCTGCTGCAACAAAGACTCTAAGGAATGAGAAGAAGCAACTTCAGGAAGGACGGTTTACTTTAACTTCCAGATTTCTGTGTATACACCGTTAGAATGAACATCCAGGAGCAGAGGCAGCTGTTCATTGTGTCTGTAGTTAGGAATCAAGGAGAGGAATGTTGTTGCTCAGCTCACTTCTTTTGCTTTTTCTGTACTCCAGGGCCCCAGCCCATTGCATGGAGTCACCCAGAGTTAGGGTGCATCTTCCTACCTCAGTTATTCTAACCTAGGAACAGCCTCAGATTTGCACCCTAAGTGATTTCTATATGGTCAGGTTGACAATAGTAACTGTCACAAGCCTCACTCTTGTCAATACGGAAGCCCACATTATTTATAAGCCCTGATTTCTGTTCATTGCACCCTTGGATTAACTGTCATTGCATCAGGCAGAATGCATCCAGGCTAGCGTCAAACATTGTTATGGTGCTATGGTCTTTAACAGTTCCAAAAAATTATTCAATAGTGAAGTGGAGAGTCTGCTCTAAGACAAGGATAATCTCTTAACAGGAAGCTGCTAAACAAACCCAAAACATGTTCTGTACTTCCAGCACGTGATTGACATGGTTTAAACATTCTCATTTCAAAAAAAAGAAAAAATGGCTACACAGCAAGGAAGGACTGAACCAAAGCAATATATAAACCTAACCTGGAAAAAAAACCTCTTCCAGCTCCATGGTCATCTTCCAGAACTCCTCATCAATTCAGCTGACCTCCAAAGCGCTTGGGGAGCCTGGTTCCTCCAGCTTTGCTGTCATTCTCTTGGGGCAAGCTCCCTGCCATGCACGCAGTTTTCCTCAGATGACCTCACATGGTTCTGACACCTCTAACTTCCTTGAATCTCCATTGTAACAGGTTTTTCTTCCTAATCAGAGTCCCAAAATAGTCTCTCAGGGCTCACTTGCCATACTTTGCCTAGTGCCAGAGGCTCTCTGAAAGGACTGAGTTGGCAATTATTGCTAAATAGCACAGTAACGCATCACTGCCTTTTAAATATGCAGATTGATGGTGTGTAGATCATGTGTTCAGCATTCCCAAGATGTTTAATATATTACAGACTGACATGGTGTTTTTACTCATTTGAAGATGTAAAAACGGGGGCTAACTTTTGATTTTAAAATAAATGTTGATTTACATTCCATCAATTTTAAAAGCTTCACCTCACAGATAAACTTTATATGCTCAGAATTTGTCCTACGCTCCTTGGATTTTACGGCAAGAGATGGGTTCTTATACAGTCAATAAGAATTTTGATTAAAAACCACGATTTCATTGAGTGATTTTCTTGTAAATCCCTTGAGTGAATTTTATGCATGTGAACTTGAACTGCATCAACTTTAATAACACAGTATATTATACAAATTCAAAATCCTCTAAGTCATAAGAGAAGTGGGAGACGAAGCTAGCTGCAGGTGGGTATGAGTAGGCAGATGATAGTACTGCTGTTTTCTAGCATACTTAACTACTGAAACCTGGCATTCCACAATCTGTCACCTATGGATAACCCTTTATTATCAGTTTAAATGATTCTAGATGCTCTTGCTACCTCAATTATTAGCTCAAGTCATCTGTGGTGTTTGGAACTTTATATCATTTTCTGAAATTTATATTAAGGATTCATAGGCTGCAACTATTCCAGTGAAAAAGTTCTTCTAATATTTATGTTGTTTCTATTATATGAAAGTAATTAAAACATTTGTTATACTCACAAATCCCTCATTATTTCTACAAAATTATATGAACAAATCAGCAAAACAAAAAGCAATAAAACATCACCCCAAAATGCAACATTTAAGACATAAAGACTTTGAACATCACAACAAAACCCCTATTACTTACTAATCTACCTAAATCTTACAAAAGCAAACTATTCAATAGTAACATAAAATATTTATATAGTAGCAGGAATTCTATGTTATTATTTTAAATCACCAGTCATATCTGTCCCTACTGGGAACTGAACTACCCAAGATCCAAAAGATGCTTCGTCCGACCACAAGGACAGTTGCTCAACAGTGTTTATTGCTGTTCTATTCATAATTGCCAGGTTAGAAACAACCTAGATGTCCCTCAACAGAAGAATAGATAAAGAAAAATGGAGTGTCACTTAATTGTGAAAAAATTAGCATCATGAAATTTGTAGGCAAATGGATAGAACTAGAAAAAAAAATCATCCTGAGTGAGGTAACCCAGACCCAGGAAGACAAATATGGTATGTATTTGCTTATATAGAGATAATAACCATTAAGTAAATGATAACCAAGGTACAATACAAAGACCCAGAGAGGTTAGGTATAGAAGAAGGGACTAAGAGGGCACATAAATATTCTTGGGAGGGGGCAGTAGAACAGAATTTATGGGTGCAGAGGGGGATGGAAACAGGAGGATCGGGTAGGGAGAGCAGGGGAAGGTGGGATTGAGGGAGGAAATTCAAGAAAAACAGTTATAGTTGAGGGGCACTTGAGAGGAAACATAACAGAATGGAAACTTCCTGAAATTCATGAAAGCCATCCTAATGAAGTCTCCAAATAATGAGGGAGACAGAGTCTCAACTGGCATCTCTTGTCACCAAATGAGGCTTCCGGTGCTGGGATTGGGTTACATCCAATTGAGTTGCTGGCCAGAAGGGGGCTTGTGGAAATCCTCAAGTCACCTAGGCAATTGTTAAGAGAATACTTTGCTCTTCACTAACTGATTACAGGGCTCCATTGTGAAGACAATACCCACACAACTCACTGAACATGAAGAGTTAAGCTGTTGCCTACAGAGTCTTTGGTATAGTAAGGTACTCTTCAGGTTATCATGGAGAAACATAAATACCAATTCAGTGTCAAAATCTTTGATCTACAGATCATCCTGCCTGCAAAGTATGTCAGGGAAATGGTGGGACAAAGCTTGTGGAAGAAACTAACCAACGTTCTATTTGCCTACCTATGAGATGAACCCCTACCCAACACTGTTTGGGTAAACAAGAATAAGAGATGAGATAGCCCAGATTACTAAGTTAAAACCAAATACTACTAGTATAAAAGGAAAAAAAGTAATAAAAAATGACTCATAATGATATTCTGCTACACTCAGAGATCAGTGCCTTGTTTAGCCATCTTTAGAGAATTCTCCACCTACAGCTGTTGAAAACAAAACAGGTTCACAGACAGACACTGCACACACAGAAAGACCTTGGAACACACAGCTCTAAATGAGATGCCTCTATCAAATCTCTTCCCTTAGAGCTCAGGAAATCCCACAGTAGTGGAGGCAGAAATTATGTAAGGACCAGAGGGAATGGAGAACGCCAGAAGAATAAGGACCTCTTAACAAACTAAGAAAGCTCATATGAATTCACAGAGACTGCTGCAGGCATATCCTACACGAGTCTGTCCCAGGTCTGCAAGTATATTATAGCTTTCAGTTTACTAGTTTTATGGGACTCCAGAGTGTTTGAATAAGTGGGTCTCTGAGTTTCGTACCTTCTCTTCGTTCTTTTCCTTTTGTTGGTTTGTCTTGTCAAACTCCAACCTGATTGTTTTTGTTTTCTTTTACTGTATTTTATCTTGCTATGGTTTGTTGCTTCCTTTTAGTAGTCAGTTTTTCTCATGAGAGACAGAAAGGGAATGAATCTAGACGGAACAGAGGTAGGTAGGTAGAATTGGGAGAGTACAGTGAGGAAAATCTATAATCAGAATACATTGTATGAGAAAAGAATCTATTTTTAATAAAAAGGGAAATTTTCTTAAAGAATGTATTTTATCAAATATCTTCACCATTCTCTTCAGTGGAGTTAATTTAATATTAGCTCACCAAGCAAAATTGAATGTTGAATTACAATAATTTATTTGTCTAAACATATGCACATATTTTCTCTCTTAGATTTCTTCCTTTCATTTACATTCTAGAAATAAAACTTTCCTTTGACAAGAGCACATTTCTCAGAACATTGCTTCAATTATGACATTAATTGACTTTCACTTTTTTTGCTAACTGTGATCTTCTGGGGGAAGTGCTGTGATGCAGATCTCCACTGGGACATTAGGCTATCTCTGTGCCCTTAAATACAGTTCTCAGGAATTACCTGAGGCTCTGTAAGGTTCTGTTCTCTCCCCATTCAACCCACTAAGCTTAATCTTTGTTGATCCTGGCATGGAACAAGAATTATTGTGCTAGTGATAATTTTTTTCAAATGCCATTAGAATTTATTTGCACAATGTGTTGCGAAGTTGACTCATGACTGTTTTAGAGCGTTTTTTTTATGAGTGTTTTCTTTTGACATTTCTCATTATTGTGTTTGTTTTTGTGGTAGTTAATCCTGATTTTCAAAATGTCAGGAACTGGGATCACATCCCCATGCACCCCTCAGAAAGGATGAGGCCTCCATGGGGAGTCAACAAAGTCTGTCACATCACTTGAGGAAGGGCCAAAGCCCTTGCCCCTGTATCTAGGCTGAGCAAGGTATCCCTCCATGTAATCAGATTGATGACTACCTTAATTTATACAGCCTTCATCCAGTAACTGATGGAAGCATATGTGGAGATCCAAAGCAAGGTACTGGGCCAAATTCCTGGTCATTTCTGCTTTCTAATGGAGGTTCCAACGTGACTGAGCAATTGCTTCAAGATTTTGCTGCTGTGCCTTCCACACCAAGCCAGATTATACCCTTGAACTATGAACAATAACCCTTCCTTAAGATGAATTTCTTAGGTATTTCAGTATGCCACTGAGAGAATAACTAATACAGTATTCTCTCATTTACTATTAATCAAGTTTTATGATACTTTGAGTAACTACTAAATTTTAATAAACCCAAAAAGGATTTTAATATGTTGATTAGGACTACCATTTCATAGGTAAGCTTGACTTGTGTTTAGTTCTGTGATATTTCATTTTCTGGCTTCTGTTGCTCTGCCATGCTTCTTGTCCTTGTTCTCTGAGAAGGTGCAGGACAAGACAGAATGTGAGAGGTTGCTTTAAAGGATTCTGCATGCTTTTCTTCCCTCTCTTGCTCTCTCCCTCCTTTCTTCCTCCCTTGCTTCCTTCTCTCCCTGACTCGCACCCTCCCTCCCTCCCTCCTTCCCTCCTTTCTTCCTTCCTTCCTTCCTTCCTCATCATGACTGTTTGGAAGTTTTTACATTCTTTGCATGCACTACTTGCTTTTCTTCTTCATCTGACTCATCTTTTAGAGAAAATATCAAGAGAAGTCAACTGCAGGAGCTGCCAGTTTCTTAAGCCACCCCAAAGTCCAATATATCTTTCCTTCTAATTGTAACGTGTCATGGCTGGAAGTATAGAAATATAATTGGAGATTGGTTGCAATTGGTGCTTGGAATTACTGTTTCCCCATGATATGTATTACTAATACCAATAACAACAAAGTAACTTTCTGTAACTGATGTATCACCATGGAAAAATCTTAGCAGTGAATCTTTGAGATCAACTCACTGCAACAAAAATGTGGAACATGCTTAACCCTGGAGTCAGGCTGACTGAATTCTCCTGAACACAGTGCCTTGGGGAAGTTCTTCACCTTATATCTAGCATCCCCATTCATTACATATGATAAGAATAGGAATTACTCCCATTTTAATAAGGATTAAGGGAGATAATGCAAATGAAACAATTAAATGGTTCCTATCACAAAGGCGTCCCATACTCATAGAGGTTAACGCCTTTAAGCAAGGTTAGAAGGGTATGAAAATGTCCTTTCTTTATCTCATTATGACTTTTTTCACTAAAAAGTATTCAGAAGTTTTAAATCCTGACACTGGAATCATTTTATTCTCAGAGTTTCTAGCCCTAGACCTTATTATTCTATTTACTCTAATTACCAGTATGCTAGCTATTGCAGACTTTCACTAATGCCCAGCTCATGAACTTAAAAGGAATTATAATTTGTGGGAGTAAATGGGTATCATTGATTTAAACCAAGGACTTTTTAATGGTTATGTTAATAGCAAATGCCTCTGTGTTCCTACAATAAAGTCAACTCCCTTAGAACATTCGGTTCTGAGAGTAAGAGAGGATTTTACAAATAACAAAAGGTACCCAACACACATCTTTTATAAGAATCTAAGTTGAAAGTTGAAATGATAAGAATACAAAGGTTCCCAAGGAACTTTGTTTAATCAGTCCCAGAAAGGGTGTTTAGTAGTAGCTTACAGGGATAAAGGTTTAAAGTTGTGTGTGTGTTTTTCCCTGAAAAGCACAAGCAAAAGTTTACCAGAAAAAAAGAGTTTATTAATAAGAGTTTTAAATAATAACTTGAGTTCACCATGTAGTATTCCCTGCATATGGAGTCTATCTTCTAGTTTGAGAATTGCTTTTATTTTTCTTGTTTCCAGTTATAAACAAATTGGGAGAAAGTGAAGTCATTTGACACAACTTGCATGTAGCTATTTAAGATGTATATATATATATATATATATATATATATATATATATATAATAGTTACACATAATATTTGAAGAATGATTTCATGCGTTTGGGGACAAAGCAGGTAAAGAAATATTTACCATCCACTAGAAGAAATAGGAGAAATACTCCCAACTTCCTGTGACTCAGAAGCACTATGGAGCCCGGGTTTCAACAGAAGCCTGAACAAATAGGACTTCAGGAGTACCTGAAGTGGGCTTGAACAGCCTGAGCAGCTCAAAACCAGCATGGAGTCAAAACCACTGATTACAAAATGGGTCACAGCCAGCTGTCCGTAAGCATCACACACGTCAATGTCCATGGCAATCAGGGGCCAATGCTGTACATAAAAGTTCTCTAAAACAAACACGGACTTAATTTTCAACTGAAGAATAAAACACACACATTGCCTTTGTGTTAGTTGTTAAATTGTGATTTAAGAACTCACATTGTTAAATCACAACACAATCACGGCAGCAGATTAGGACCTAACCTGATAAGAACATCTTGAATTAGAGAATTTATATAATCACATTTTTATAGAATTGCCAATGCTCTTAGATTGATTTTGGTTGATTTTCTTATGCTTTACAATTCTTTGTCGTTCGTTTCCTTTCTTATCGTCCACAGTCTAGGCCGGCCTGTTCCTATCACCAGTCTTCTGTCTGGAATTACTAAATGCTGGTCTTACATGCTGAGAATTGAAACAGAAAGACAAATGAGGAACGTGCATGCTCGGTTTCCAAGATACCGTGGGTGGGACTGACTTGGATAAGACCTTGAGCTTCCTCAGGCTCCTGAGCTAACTAATCCAAAATCGCAATCAGTTTTCGGAGACTCTGTCAATGCACAGAATAAATGAATATTACTACATATTCCTGATTATCATAGAGGTGATGCTATCACTCATGTTTATTTATTTAACTGTAATATTAAAGTGAACCGTTGAGATCTCTAACAAAGAATGCTGATTTCCTCAGCACAGGTACTGAGGAGACAATCTGAGAAGAGGCAGCTGGCATTCTCATTGTATTGACAGTGAGGCACATACAGCAGGCTGAAAATACTCAGCAGATAATAGTTAGTTGTAAAGGAAAAAAGTCTCAGCATGGAATATTATCCCATGACTCCTTTTCATGTGGCAAGATTGAATTTTAATCTCCTAAATTTTATTCAAGCCCCCTTTCAGCATGAATATTTCCTGTCCTTTCAATGCGATATTTCATTAATGTAGTTTTTAATTTATTACTAGTTGTTTGGAATAATGATTGAGATGATATTTATTTTGTCTATTTTAACTCCATCTTTATAAAACTGTCAAAGTTTAGTGAATGTACCAATTGAAAATTAGGAAATCAAACAGTAAGAAAGCTCACTATTCAATTATCAATTAATTTAGCTTATATATACTATCCATTGCAATTGCTTTGAGTCTTATTGTCAGGAAAACCTATAGATTCACATTTATTTTTTAAACACATTGGAAATTTAGAAATACAAATTTCTTGTGTGCAATAGCAGCTACTACAGTGCAGCTCCTCAAAAACCACAGAATTGCATTTTTAATTATTGATATTTGATAATTGTCAGAGTTAATACAGGTAATTCAGTTTTAATTTTCAACTTTACACAGTCTAGAATCACCTGGGAAGATTTTCTCAATGGGGAAATTGACTAGATCAGGTTGGGCTGTGTGCCTGTCTGTAGAGGATTTTCTTTATTGCCTCCATTGTTGTAGAAAGATATAACCCACTGTGAGCAACACCATTTCCTGTGCTTTGGGTTCTAGAAAACAAGAGAAGAAAATGCTAAAAAAGTAAACAGTATGCATGTATTTGCTTCTCTGTAAATATACATCACATACAAAAAAAATCACAATCTCCTGATTGTGGTTGGTGGCTTACTCCAAATGTCTTGTTTCTTACGTAATAAAAATGTGGAATATTTACAATTTGTCAACAACTCCTTTATAATATATAAAATAATATTATTTACTAAAAAATCTCACTTAAATGTCAGAAACCTGAACAAAAGCATACATATTGGTAGGAATTTTACTAAAAGAGTATTGTATTCTTTCCAAAACAAATTAGCCATGGGCCTGTTATATGACATATTTATAAACTATACAGAATATAAGAAAGTCATGGTTTTGTATGACCTTTTGACACATAATTGTTTGATTCTATATTAATGGTATATTCAAGGATGGATATTACCAAACACTGTATAGTGCACCTACAACAATTCTATATTAATTAACAATTCTATATTAATGGTATATTCAAGGATGGATATTACCAAACACTGTATAGTGCACCTACAACAATTCTATATTAATTAACAATTCTATATTAATGGTATATTCAAGGATGGATATTACCAAACACTGTATAGTGCACCTACAACAATTCCAAGCCACGTTTATTTCTCTGCAATGGAAACCTACCATGCTAAAGAGAATGAGGTCAAGCAGGCTCTCTAAAATTCTTCAGTCTGTAGCTTGTTTTAATCTGATTCTAAATAGCTTTTTCCAGTATCTCTTTAAATGTATCTCTTCTCTCCCATCTACTCCCCTCAGTCATACATTGCTGCTATAAACTCCATAACATACAGCGGGTCTCCAGAAAGGAAAAGAAATAAGGCAGATTTAATACTAGGTTTAAGAAACATTTTCAAAGTCTCCAAAATCTCTCTATATTGTATTATCTGAGTTTTGTTCCACATATTTTCTTATATTTCTTGTCCTTGTTCTTTCCTCACTCTGTCCCTTCAGTTTCGACATTATTTTTCTGTTTACCTTTCTACTAGTTCATTAATTCTCAACTCCAGGCAAGTCAGCTTACCTATTAAACAAGTTACTTATGATTTCTAGATGTTTCATAGAGCCCTAATGTAGGGCCCTGGTCTCCCCTATTCCTGTGGTGCATTCATGGGGACAGTTTATGATCTACCAGCTAAGCTTCCTGTGTGTATCTGTGCTATGCCTGCCCCGCCTGGTGGTTAGCTGCAGGGCATTCATTCCATTGATAATATGGTAATTTCCCACCTGCCTGGGCGGAGATCCTTGTGCTGCAGTCAGGTAGATAAAAACTCCCCCAACGCTGAATAAAGTGGCATTCGGCTGATCTCCTTTCGAATGACCCTGGTCTCTCTGTGTCTTCTTTTCAATCTCCAGGCCCTTGCCCGACTCGCGTTCGGTACAGTGGCGCGCGAACTGTACCGAGGGTGTAACACCAAATCGGGTGTTACACCCTAAAATGTTGCTTTATTTTTGATAGAATTGGCTTCATGCTTTAATGATATATTGGGTATTCAATTTAGCTCATTTAGAATTCATTATTGCTATCCAGTGTTGATCAGTTTTGGATCATCTCCCAGTGATTAATTCAACTCTTTGGTAGCACTCACCTTTTCCACATTAAACCAACACTGCAATTGGTTGCTACCAAGACGCTGAGTTAAGGTACATTTTTTCCACAGAGAAGGAGCAGTTAAATCATTTGGGTCCTGTATAGTCTCGGGTTTGAGCTCACTTTAAGGCGTCTCCTTTACCTGCTGCTTTCCTAACGTCTCTTCTGAACAATGGCCATGGCTTTTCAGTAGACTTCTGACACAACACAAAATTTTCTTTAACTTTCTGCTTATAATGTGTTTCCCCAACTGCATCTCAGAGTCTTGTTGTGCATGGATGTGATGAAAAAGCTGACCCTAGACTCTCGCAGAACTTTACAGGTTTTGTTCTTTTCTCCTCACCTCTGACTTAAATGATGTCTCCAGGCACAGGGTGACATCTGTGACACACTCTGGGGCATCCTCTTTCAACCCTTTGAGACTGGTGATCTTATTCTCTCTTCTATGACTTTAAAATGCTGTCAGAGAGCACTCTTCTGTTTTTAACTATAATAGCTTCATGCGTGCTGCCATCTCTAATCTATTAAAATTATTCTTTAGTTTTGTTTCACTTAATTAGTTCTTTATAATAGGAAGATAAATATACAAAGTATACTGTCAGGGTCAGATTTAAAGATCTTTGTTAACCATTTCATTAAACCTGTTCAGTTTTTTTGTCTTATTCAAAAAATATCTCACATGTTGTATAAACTTTAGTAGATTTGATAGTGAATCTAATATGTACTTGTAGTTGTATAATATGTGGAATATGCAAGACAGAGAGAGAGAGAGAGAGAGAGAGAGAGAGAGAGAGAGAGAGAGAGAGAAGAGGCAAAGGTATAAATGAGTCCATACAAACACACTTGCATATTTTTATATTTAGGTAGCATGACTTAAATAACAAGATAGTGTCCTAAGATTACTGGACAGCCTATTAGAAAAGTCTCTTTGGATTCAGAAACTTTACGTGGGCAACTTGTACATACATTTTAAAGGAACTCTATGTATCTTCTGCAGGTGACTCTAACGGCCAAAGCAACTTTCTAGGAAAACACTGTTTATTTGGAAGTATTAGAACTGCCTAATCACTTTTCTGTGTGTATCTATGTGTGTTGTGTGTTTGTAATGTGTGTGCAGTTCTGCTCACCTGTGTGTGCATGTACAGAACACAGAAATCTGTAGTGGAGTTACCCTCTCTGCTCCCCATATTCACTGAGATGGGATCTTTCAGCAAACCTGTCTGTCATTGTTTTGGCCATATGGTTGACAATTGGAGCTTGAAGGTCGTTGTCTCCCTCCACCCATCAATCATGAAGATAAGGTGTTACTGTGCCCAGTTTTTTTTTTTTTTGGCTTTTATGATTTTGGAAATAAAAACTTGGATCCTCGTGTTTGTACAGCGAGTACTTTGTTAATTGACCCATCCCCCAAGACTTTGAAATTTCTCATTTAATCAAAACTCAATGAATTTTGAATCTATTAAGTGATGAAGGAATAATTGCCATCATGATCAACTTTAGCTTTCTCTTCTTGATATCAATTTTGCATTGTCTGATAACATTATATTAGCTATCATTGCCAACAGTGGAATCCTGTATACCCAAAATACATATCTTTAGAACATTCAGTATATCGGGATTGTTTGGGAAGGGTTATCAGATCCAGAGGAACAACTTTATATCTCATCTTCAACCTCACTTTTTACAGTGAGAGAAATAAACTGATAAGAGTATAATTTCCTCAAAGTCAGAGCCTACATTTTATTAGTCTGAACACTAATGAGCTGTACTTAATGCCTAGTTTGACTCTCTAAGAAATACATTGGAGGAAAAAAAAACCTGACAAAGTATACTTTGGGTTTTTTCAAAACGACCATTTAATTAGTTTCTTTTCTGCTCTTTCATATGTCATTTTTATAATATAAAAGTCACCATTTGGAATGACGGTTCAGACATTCTGCTTAGTAATATTTCCTCACTGCAATGCACCAGATGTCAAAGGCATTAAGACTCCCAGTGTCACTTCTATAATTTTAATGAGTGAGCTTCTGTAATGCAAATAAACACTGTCAAAATTTCCCAGAGATTCAGCTCTCTTCCCAACTGTCTTCTTTTAATAGCTGTGCCTTCTGAAAGTACCAAATTTACTTTTTCTTTATCTAAGAAACTGGACTGAGGTGAGTAACTGACATGAGCCCTCATTGTGTATCATTATAGGAAGTTCTGCATGTGTGATGCACTAATTCAACCCACTTGAGGACCACAGCTAAAGACTTGCTGTGATTCTGGGACCAAGAGTTTCAGTGTTCCCTCATATTTCTGGAAAGGCCAGATTTCTGCATGAATATTTTATAAGACGTAACGGAAGCAAGTTGTGACAGCTTTTCACTCTTATTTCAGCATTAAATAACTAATGCACACGCTCGGGGTAATTATTGGAGTGAAAATAAATAACCCGAGCTGGCCGTCGGCTTTCAATATGGCAGCGCCAGGGGCAGTAAAACCCAAAACAGAGCATGGAACACAAAGGGAATTGAGCAATCTCGATACCTGCTTCCTCCCTTGGGATCAATTCCAAGAGCTTAGAAATAGGCACAAAAAGTTTGGTGTATTATAATAGGTTCCCCCAAGTAAAACAATGAGTGAAATCCAAAATTCTGCTCTACTTCAGGGTGACAGATATTTACCTGAGATTTTCCTTCCTCCAAATAATTGAACACTGATTGGTTTTTGATGACCTTCTACTTCACTCAAAATCACTGCTATTTTTTAAAGTATCGAATGATGTCATAATTTTAATCAATCAGTACACGTGGTACATAGTCCACAGGAAGAACTCAACAATCATGGCCTTTGCTAGCAGAGTTTGAAATCCCTCCTCTACTAGCTCCCAGTTCCATTTGCAGAGGGATTGGAAGGTAAAAAATGGGGAATTAGTAAGAGATTCCGACTGCTCTTTCTCCTGTTGTTTATATATAAACTGGCTTGAGAAGCCCTACTGCCTTCTACCTGTTTGCTGTTGGCCAGTGCCATTTCCTTCAAACATCCACATCCAGATGGGGAGGAATATTCAAATAGGTAAACTTAAATATATCACTAACACGAAGCCCAACATCACATTTTTCGTAAGATAATTCGGCACTCTTTTCCCTAAAGGGGAACTAATGGCTAGCGTCATCAAGAAAAAGAATGACAATTTAGTAAGCATTTACCACAAACAAGACACTGCAGTTTCGGTTAATCATGAAAAAAATAGCTTTATTATCCAAAGCCCAGTGAGTTGTAAGCTGGCCTCTGTTTCTGCTGTAGTCAGAGCATGAGCTCACTGGCCAGGAACAGAGTCCAGGCTGTCTGATCCGATGACCTTTCAAAGATTGTTTATAACAGTTGAGAGCTGAAGTCTCCCCTCAAGTACAATCCCCGCCTTCTCTGTGGGAATGGTGTTTCAAGGTCTCAAAGAAGGCCAAGGCCATGAACAGTTCCAACTCTTACATTCACTTACATTTTTGCAGTATCTATGTTAAAGTTTAGCTTGTGAATGAATTACATTGAGATACTAATAGTAATTAATAAGACAGAACAACTTTTAAAACATGTTGTGATAAGAGTTGAGCCAATGTTTTTTTCAACTTCCTATGCGGTGCTCACCCTTGTGGTGTGGTATTGAAGAGACAAACACTGCAGAGATTATGGTGAGAGAAGACGGGTTCACAAACAGACATTTCAGTATAGTCACTACTACTATGTGTGGATACTTGAGAACAAGATTTGATATGATAAAAATAGATCTGATGGTCAAGATACGTGAGGACTGGTAGACAAACAGCTGCCATATGAAGTGAGGATGAGCTCGATGAAAGAGAAATCTCATTCCAGGTGGGATGAAACAGGATGCTGAAAAATTTTTCCTGTGCCTTTAGCACAACATATAGTCAAAAAGTTGTGAGCTACTTATTTCTAAATATTTACACTTAAGCTTTTCAAAATGGAATAGAATAACTGAAGCTATAGAAGGTGGTGTTATGGTACAGAAAGATTATTGTGATGGTAAGAGCAGACTGGATTAAATCTTTCTGCTCATGACACCTGGAAATACTCATACTGGGAGTGGCAGCGCCTGCGCAGACGAGTCCTTCTACGCTATACTTCCAGAGTCATTGTTGTTGTCATTAATCAAATAGAATAAAATAAATCAAAGAATGGAATGTAAGCACAGGAGGTAAAGTGCATGGAAAAATCACTCTATGTATACTTTTCCCCAGCACACTTAATTATAATTTTTATGGACAGTAAACCAATGAGTTGGCTTTTTTGTTGTTGCTGCTTTGAATTATCTAGATTGATATGTGAATCGTAAACTCTGTAGGTAATATAAACCACTTAAACATGGCTCAGAAATGTGAAACTAGTGCACGTGCATCTGATTGCATGCCACTCTCTATGTTAGCATTACTTTAAGTTTAAATGTCCACTGGCGAAATTGAAAGTGATTCCACTATAGCTCCTCTAATGTATCTATTATTCCATTATAGTTCCTGCAATATCTATGCAGGATATGCAATCTATGTACTTGATGCTGCCTGTAAGCTTTAAAGTGCCAGAGCAAATGACAGTGACATATTTAATAAATAAATACAAATCAAAACATTTTCACCAAATGCAGTGGCTTAGAAAGTAGACATGGAAATCATAAGACCTTTAATGTTACGACTCCACTACTTCTCACCGCTAAAACTATATGTATTCTAAAAGATTTTTTTCAAAAAATACTTGAAGAACTCCAATCATTTAAAATGAATTGGGAAACTTAAAATAAGCTTTCAATGATGCCCATTAATAAGAAATTTTGATACCCTAAAGATGTGAAGCCATAGACTTATCAATGTCATTCCTCATAGCTGTAGTAACTCTTATATACACACAGGAAGTTGAAATGGCACTCATAGTGCATATTTGGAAGCCGCCTTTCTATAGATAAATGCACATGCCTATCTTTTATGTATACAAATATTGGAGGGCAAAGAAGAAGCAGAGCTAGGGCTTTAGCTAGAGGGGTATAGCTCCACACAGGGTATGTGTTTCACATGCTTAAGACCATTGGATCAATAATTAGAACTAAAAAGATGACAACAAAGCAGAAGAAAGAAAAGAGAGAAAAACAAACTTAAATGTTATTTTTTTATATTATTCTTTAAAATTTAGAAACCAAAAACAGGTCCTAAAAACAATGTGCAAAATGTGGCACTGGAAGCCTTAGTTACATGAGGCCTGTGATGGAGAACTTGAATCAGCCACCTGTCATTTCCCATCCTCATTGCTTCATTACTCTTAGGGGAGCTGGGTAAAATTACAGCGTTTCAATGAAAACCCCAGGTCCTTCTTCATAAAAGAGGGTATTAGTCATTCCATACGTACTATTGTGAGAACTAAGTGAAAAATCATCACAACCATTGAAATACGGAATTATCCTTCAATTAATAATGTTTTGTAAAATGCTAGACTCTTTGATACATAGTTTTAACTTATCACTTAAATACTACCACGTTTGTTTCTCTTGAAAGGAGCTGGGCAGAGATATTTCATAATTGCTATTTTATACTGTCTTACTTAGGGTTTCTGTTGTGGGGCTAAAGCATCAAGGCCAAGAGCAACTTGGGGAGGAAAGTTCAGCTTACAGGCTCCTCATCACAGTCAGTCACTGAGAGAAGTCTGGGTGGGAAACACAGGCAGGAGGCTAGAGGCAGAATCTGAAGTAGATGCCACAGAGGAATATTGTTTACTCTCTCTCCTTAATAGCTCAGTTTGCTTTTTTGAATATCAAAGGACCACCTTCCCATGGATGGCACCTCCCACAGTGAGCTGGGCCTTTACACATCAATGTCTTATCAAGAAGATACCTCTGTAGACTTATTTAGAGGGCAAATCTAATAAAGGCATTCTCCAATTGAATTTCCCTCTTCCTGGATTACTTTGGCTTGTATCACATTTACAGAAAATCTACCTATCACATATATATTTAAAATGTTAGAGGTTGACCAAATGCAGTAGAATATGCCTAGAAACCCAACCCTTAGGAGCTAAAGCAGGAGGGTATGGAGTTTGAGACCAGTCTTGAGGTTACATTGCAGGATCTGACCACCAAAAAGAACAGAAAGGGAAAAGAGAAAAGATCTAAAGACAGAAAGTTGAAACTTTTAGAAGCTTGGAAAATTTAGGACAGCTAGCTAAGTTTGTAAACTATGAAAGCTAATCAGCGGGTGACTCTGAGGATGTTTTTGTTCTCCCGGGGCTGGGGCACATTGCTTGTGAAAACAGTTTGCTACCATTGTGCACGTGTTTACAGAAAATGGGTTATGGCGCTGTTTCCTGAGGCAGACCCAGGTTCAGTCCCCAGGTTGCCAGTCTCTTTATGACATGACAGGTGAGTCACCAACCTGCTGTTTCCAGTGAATGTGAAAGCACACATTCAGAAATGAATAACGATAGAGCCCTTAGGAAGGGGTGCTGGGGAGACAGCCTCTACCTGCCCAATATGAGAGTTTTGACCTTTACTCAAAAGCACAAATAAAAATGATCTGATTCTTCGGGATGTTGAAAACTTGATCTTATATTGTGATTCACTGTAGTATGTATGGCTTTTTCTGAGAAGACTGTAAAATAATCAGAATACATGTTTAAAAAGTGAAGAAAAAAAATAACCTCACACCACTCTCTCTGCACCATCCTTTATTCTGAAGTCTGACCACACTCTCAGTTCTGCTAGTACTCAAGTTCAGATTTATAGACTGAATCTTATAAATATTATTTCCTACCTGATTCCTGATACAATAATCAAATTGTTTCCCAACATCTTCCTTTATTACTAACAAATTCATTTGATTCTTTTACAATTTTAATATGACCTGCTAAACAATCATCACTTTATGAATTCATGTTTATATAGCAACTGAATAAGTCTTTTACATACAGAAGTAATATGATATCAATAAGAGAATGGAAGGGAAAGAAAGATGCAACATGCCTACAAAACAAAAGAAACTTCATATCCAACAACACATCTGATGGATGGGTTTCCATCACATGGAAAGATACATGAACACAATGCTCATAAAAGAAGAAATGATTATTATGGAGACACTTTTTGAAAAATTTACTTTATAGAATTTTCATTTTTTAAGAGGGAAAACAAGTGTGTATATTATTTTAAAAGTTCATTATTTTATTCAGATACTAAGAATGTTTGAGTCAGATCAGAATTTTGTAAACAGAAAATCCTTTCCAACAATTCTAACTAATGGTGTTTAAGGAAAAGTAGAATCCAATATCATGTTGTATTGTACCAATCTTTTAGTGTTAAAGTATCAGAGCTTGTCAGGATATGTATTTTACTTTATATATTTTATGTACAATTCCAACTGGAGTAGAGAACTTGAAATCAATTCATTTCATTTCATGTGAATTATATATATATATATATATATATATATATATATATATATATATATATGAGCTGACAATCCCATCCTATACTTCAAGTGACTCTTTTATCGAACCACATAGTCTAAATGCTAACTGGGACTTTTGATAATCAAATGCCATGAAGATTTATTGATGTGGTCATGACTTTAGTTATACTGTGAATAACCTGGAAATAGTCGTAATCAACAGTTAATAAAGTTAAGAGAAAGTATTCTCCTTTGTTACTTCCAAGAATCTCTAAGGATGCTTTCCTATGTGGCCTCACTACTGCAGGTAAGAAACAAAGGCTTAGCACATTCTGAGGTTGTTCGACTTCAATCTGTCCTTCTAGATGAACAAGTCTCTTTGAAGGTGGCAAACCTACAAGCATTCAGCATTCAACCTTGGCTTAGATTTTATTGATGACACCCTTTCATACAGAAATCACCAAAAACATATTTATGTTTTGTTAAATGTTACTATAATTACAACTAAGAGCCTGCAGATTTTTTGACATTATTCCTCAATGACCATGGCAATTGGAAAGGGAAACCATACTTTCTGCTGTGCTGTTCCATTTTATTGAAAAGATATACTATGAACACATGTACTTGAACTGACCATGCAAAAGAAGATTAAAATTCAAAAAACTCCTAGGGTGAATTTTAGAATCATTAATATGCACCTGAGAAATGTCAACAAAATCTTCAGGGACTGAAATTTTTTGATGCATGCAGAACACTCAGGAAAGTTAAATTTTACATAAAATTCTCAAATTCATTATTCACTCAGGGTTGTTTTAAACCATGACCCAAATGGAAGCCAGGGCATCCAAGGACTGACATCCTAACAACCTAATTCTGTAGCTAAATAAAACTCTGCAGGCACACTTGTGCCTAGCTCATCTAGGTTAAGGATGGAAACAAAAAGTAACTTCTGAGGACTTTTGGGTAATAAAGACACATGGAACTATTGGGAAATTGATTACTAACCTGAAGTACGTCACAATGACTTTTAATAACAATGAGGTGGAGTCAGGAGCATGTGCAATGTCACACATACCGACAACATACTGTCCTCAAGGTTTATCTTCAGCCCAGGCATTTAAATGCTTATTACTCATTAGACTCTAGTAAAACATCATACAAGACAAGGGATTTGGGTCTAGAAGATTTAAAAAATAAAAATTCTTCTAAACTGAACAATGAAAATGTTATTATGTTTATTCTGTATCAAGAATCTCAAGGAAGACGTTTCAATGGGATCACATTAAACCCTTTAAGACCCTTATGTCTAAGCATCTAATGGTTAAGGAATTGGTCTTGGTTCCTAATGTTCAACAGTTGAGAACTGTGGATATAGACATGACAGAATATCTGTCTCGAGACCACAGCAAGGTTTATTTCCAGAGTGTTCCTATTAGATAATAGTCCTAACTGCCAAATTATCAAACATCTGTTTAGCAGGTGCCACATCATGGGCCACACAGACACCAGCACGGCCTCAGGCCAATAAAATTCACATGTGCATTGATCTTGTTGATTCAGAGATTCCTCTTTCTTTTGTGTCCTTCATACCCACTGGCTCTTGTACTTTTCCTGCTCCTCTTCTACAGGGTTCCCTGAGCCCTGAGAGAAAGGATTTGATGGAGATACCCTATTTATGGCTAAATGTTCCAAGTTCTCTCATTCTCTCTATCATTTCTGGCTATGAGTCATTGTATTTATTCCCATCTGCTGTTGGAGAAAGCTTCTCTGTTGATAGCTGTAGCAGTCAGGATTCTCCAGACTAACAGAATTTAAAGAATGAATCTTTTCACATATATAGAAAGCAGATTTATTACAATAACTTACAGGCTGTAGTCTAGCTAATCGAATAATGGCTGCCTTTGAACAGAACATCCAAGAATCCAGTAGTTGTTCAGTCTATGAGGTTGGATGTCTCAGAGGGTTTTCAGCATGCACTGCCATCCTTAAGAAATATGCTTTAATGTCAGTGAAGGAATGGACTTGCTAGCAAGGTGAAACGAAGCAGGCAAAGAGCAAAGGCTTCTTCCTTCCATGTCCTTATATAGGCTTATAACATAAGGTGTAGCTCAGATCAGAGGTGTGTCTTTCCTCCTCAAAGATTCAAATTAGAAGTGGATTTTCTGACTTTAAATAAAGCAATAATTGCTTACAGATGTACCCGCCAATTTTGGGTTTTAATTAATTCCACCTACAGTTGAGAAACAAGAGTAGTCATCATAATAGCTAAGCAAAACTCTGATCTCTGAGTCAAGCTGAATGTCATTAGAAGTCATTTTCTTGTTGTTTTTATTTAGTAGAACAGTAGTACTTGTTTTTGCCCAGGTACCTGGGCTATCTACTCTCAGGTTCTTAGTCATCCCAGAAGCTTTGGGTATAGGTTTAATCTCCTGGAGGAGGCCTTATGTAAAATCAAATACTGGTTGGTTACACTCACAAGCTTGCTGCTACCATTGCATTAGCATATCTTATAGGCAAGTACATCACTGTAACTAGGTTTGTAACTAGGTTGATATTTACATTTTTCCTTTGGTAGTATGCAGAGTCACTTCCTATACCAAAGATGTTAACATGTAGGGGTGAAGGCTCTGTGTAGGGACCAACCCAATTTCTCCATATTTATTTCATATTCTGTCAGTTTGTGGTGAGTCACCAGTAACCCTGGTAACAGCCTGGGTTACTTATGGGTTCCCATGGGACTCCATTGGCCAACAACTCAATTAATCCTATCCCAATACTGGAAGCTTCATTTGGTGACAAGTAATACCTAATGGGGCTCAGTCTTCACCATTATTGGATGCTTCATTTAGATCATCTTCACACACACACACACACACACACACACACACAGAGAGAGAGAGAGAGAGAGAGAGAGAGAGAGAGAGAGAGAGAGAGAGTGTTTTAGGAAGCTTCTACTGTATTAGGTTTTCTTACATCCCTTAAATGGCCTATAATATCAGTGGAATAAAAATACAACATCTAATTAAAAGCACAACTTTACATTATTTAAATATTTGCCTTCCCTCAAATTAGATCATGATTGTTCTCAGCTATCTAATTTTAATCCAGTTAAAATTATTGCAAATTTTCTTCTTTTGCTTGCAATGATTATTTTAGAACTTTAAAACATTACCATTGAGGATGAACAGAACACACACACACACAAGCACACACACACATACACAAACTGATGGAAATATATATTTACTCAAATATACAAAAAATGCTTACAGACAGAACATTACATTTTTCTTGACAAGCACCTTTAAATATAAGTAGTATTTTCTAAGCAGCAAGATAATGCACATTTTCCACATGTGTAAAATGATTATCCTCTATGCTGTCCTCAGAATTAGTGACATAATTTCCTTAAATAATTATGGGGCCTGGGTAGCAGCTCCATTGCAAGTCTTAAATCTGTTTAATGAATACTGCCATTCTTCCAGAAACAACATATCTTATTTCAAAGAAGCACTTATAATTATAATCTACTGTGTGCGCTTTTGACCTTTTAAGTTCCTCAACACTTCTTAGAAAACTCTTTAATCACTCTGCGTCATTACACATTGACCCGAGGCCACTGGGTCACTATAACAGATTATTATTGAGGTTGTCAACACGGGAGAGCAACAACTGTCATTTATTCCTATGGTTTTGATCATTCTGTTCAGAGAAATTAACAAAGTGACCTTGCAAAATCCATGGCTCTTTGGAGAGCAAGTTGGCATTTCTCTAATAAAGAAAACAGGTATCTTGATGGCAAAGACCAATCTGCTGGCAGAAATTTTTGTCCAAATCAACCGCTGGCAGGAACTCTTGTCCAAATCATCCTATTTTCGTGGCAGATGCCACTCTGAGTTAAATTAGCATTTGTAACATAAAACCTAGGATAAGAACTCCTCAGACATTAGCACTACGAGACCACACTTAGTGAAGAATATTTTATATGTAATATATTTTTAGCCTATTCAGTGTGATACTTGTGATTTTCTTGTACATAATCAAACCATCTAGCCATCTACTACATCCAGCACACCAGTTCAGGCAAACATCACAGAATCATTTCTTTCTAGTCTCTAAATTTTCAGATATGATGATAGAAGCTTGGATGAACTATAGCAGTGTTTATCAACAGAAAGTATAAATGTAACTGGACCAGCACTAATTGCAGTATGCTCCACATTGAAACACATGGTTCAAATTAATTCTGCTTACCAGATAGCTTCTGTTAGATTTTAATTGTAAATACTATATACTACATACTACATAAATATTAATAAACATTTTATCATGTTGTTTGGACTTCATGATTAAATATAATTCAGAGAGGAAACACATTCATGACAAAGGCAAAAAAGACTATAGATGGAATCAAGAAGGAATTAGCTGGACAGCTGTTCCTCTTGAGATGGTCTGGTAAAGAACTTTAAAGAAATCTGCAGAGATTTTTAAACTACAAAAAATCATGGTGGTTTCCAAATATCTGGTAAAACAGACTTGTTGTAGTGAAGCAGATCATTAATCTAACTGGTTTCTCGTTTTTATGTTTCTTCTTGGAATCTTTATAGAATGTCTGAATTTGTTATCTGTTGGCAGAGTCTGCTTGTTTTTTTCCCGGTCAACCAGACCCAAAATAATCACACTGAAACAATATTAATTACAACACTGCTAGGCCAATGACTCTAGCATCTTCCTAGCTAGCTCTTACATCTTAAATTAACCCATTTCTATTAATATGTGTATAGCCACGTGGTTGTGACCTACTGGTAAGATTCTGTCCAGTGTCCAGTGTCTGTCTCCTGTGGCTGATTCATGGCTTCTCCCTGACTCCACCTATTCTATCTCTATATGTTACTTCCAGTCTGGCTATATTCTGTTAAGCCATTGGCCAAAAGCAGCTTCTTTATTAACCAAAGGTATTCACAGCATACAAAGGGGAATCTCACATCAGTTATCAATGAGATTCATTATTTAAAAAAATTTAAAAATAATTTTTAAATATTGAAAAAGAAGGCTAAAAATTGGTTGGCATAATTAAATGTGAGCACCTGTAGATTCTGATATATGACTTCAACAGACTGTGGACATCTGTAAATACTTCACATGCAATGAATAACTGTCGAGCTGTGAATAGCTTCTTCACAAGATTGTAGGTAGCTCTCCCATGTTCTTATACATAATTAAGAGACGCTATGCACTCACTAATGAAGAGTATTGCCAATCAATTAAGAAGAGAGAAATAATGAAGGTCAGTTGACAGAATAACTCAGTTCATCCTGTACTCTAGATGCTGCAGATGAGATATTTAATGTCCTCGGACAGTATCTGGTGTAAACCACATTTCTGAACAATGACAACAAACCAGAGGAAAAAAAACTAAAAAAATATGAGAGCTGAGGAGTTCAGTAAAGATTCCTTAAATAGAATCTCCCAGTCAACAAATTGGCTGGTGAAAGAAGAAACAGGAAGGGCTAATAAATAGTTGCTAATAAATATTTGCAAAATGTGTTCAATATCCTTATTTATAAGGGAAATAGAATTATGATTGCGTTGATATTTCATCTCATCCTTTTGCAGAATGGGTACAATTAAGAAAACAAACAATAATGAATGCTCATTCATATGTGGTTTAAAGGCATCTTCTATTCATTTCTGAGATGTACACTTGTGCACACCTATGAAAATTGGTGTGATGTTTCCTCTTCTAACTCAAAATAGAGCAACCAGATAGCACAGCTGTAACACTCTAGCCATATACTCGGAGTAACCTAAATCAACACAACACAGTGATACTTGTAGGTCTACATTTATTTCTTTAAATAAAATCGATAAAATACAATGAACCTTAGTGTCCAGGAGCAGATGAATGGATAGAGAAAACGTGGTACAAGCACCTGACTGATTCTTTTCACAACTGTGAAGCAAATGGAATTCTGATACTTGTAAGAAAGCAGTTGCAAGTTGTTATCTTAAAGAAATAGATCAGATTCATGCAAATTCCATATTTTCTTGCTCATTTGGGGAATATAAATTTAATATCATATAGGTGTGTATATGCGCTCGTTACAGCATTTTCATATGATCTCCTATCCAAACACGACCAGGCAGGTCATCAGGGTTCCACATATAAATTCTGGGCACAAGCATTTGGCCTGCAGGCGCCCAAAGTTTCCAATGCTCTTTGCCGTCACAGGCTGACTGTCACTCTCTTTCATGTAGCCTCCAGCCCAGGGTCTGTGCTAGCGGACCAGGTTGTCTCGGGAACATTGCTGCTTCCATGCATGAAGGAAGCATATTCACGGGGAATCTATGATGACTGTCGCTGTGTTTGTATGCCATGTGCGCTTGCGTTTTGTTTGCTCAGAAAAATTACTTGCCTAAGGCTGACTTAAATGTAATGAGGAAATAGAATTCTCTTCCGAGTTGGGACAATTGCATATGGAGGTAAAATAGCACTTGTTAGTCTAATGTATTGACATTTTCTATCTTGAACCAAGCTTTCAGCTCCCTAATATTCATTGCAATTTTGCTGTAGTTTAATAAATTTTCTTGATTTTTTTCATCTATGTTTCTTGGTGAAACTGTTATGCATTTTTCTTTTTCTTTTTAGCCCTCAGGAAAGAAACTCGCTTAGAAAAATTGCTTGAACTATTCTGTTTCTGAAAGATTTGTCTAAAACTAAGTGATGGCTTCCTTCACAGAATGATTGAGGCCAGTGTTTTCTCTTGTAAGGACTTTAAAATGCTTCTCATTCCACTCATCCTGGTGGTATATTTATGTTTTTCATGTTTGTAAAACCACTTTAAAATTCTATTTTTCTACAAATTTATTTCCATGCCAGCATACATTATAGTAATCTTATCAATAAAATTTCTGTATTTAGTATAATCTCAGTTTTAACTCAGACAATCCTTGATTTTATTATTCTCTCTTTGCTTGGTTATTTTCATTAGAAATTTTGGTTTTTAATTGTCTTTAAAATCATCATATTATCCCAATTCTTTTTTCTTTATTATTTTATTAATTTCTGCTCTTGTAATCATAGCTAGTCTGGTTTTGTGGGATGCATTTACATTTGAATGCTTCAGTTAGTAAAATTGTGGCATTATTGTGCTCTTACAATTAAGTCCTATTTTTCAATTGTTAATTTATTTGTAGCACAGAAATTTTTGATATTTTGGTAGGCATGACTTAGGCATTTCTAGATCATTTAAGAGTCCCGTTATTTCACATTAGAATCCTGCTTAGTATGTTTAAATGGTACTAAATATATTGTGCCTTTATTTTTGCCTTGCTATTATTATTCACATTTAATTTACTTATTACTTAATTCTACAGTACTTGCCCCTATCATTAGAGAGTACATAGCAAGAACTGTGTGCATGGGAGAAGCCACAAACAAACTGAACTCTCTAGATAGCTTTCACTTATATAAATCTATATTTATAATTTAATACAGTAAAAAACAATAATAACTAATATTAAAACAGAACAACTAGGACATGATGGAACACATATATGGTAGGCAGAAAAAAACAGATCATTCTGAGGTTGAGGCCAGCTTGGTCTGCATAGTGAGTTTCAGGATATTCAAAGGTACATGGTGAGACCTAGTCTGAACAGATAGATTGACAGACAGATTGGATAGATAGATAGATAGATAGATAGATAGATAGATAGATAGATAGATAGATAGATAGATAGATATAATAGATGATAGATAGATACATAGTTAGATAGATAGATAATAGATGATAGATAGATAGATATAGCTATATCTTAAAATTTTCTGTTGCATTGCACCATATTTTATTCTTTCTACGGAAATAAGATAATGTCTATGAGGAAATGAGGTATGAGGGATGATGACCCTGTGACATAGCATTAGCTTATTGTAGTGAGACCATCACAGCTTATCTGATTCTGAAGAATCTTATTCTACTAAATAACCAATGGGAGTGTAGTACTAAGAATGGATGCTGCGGAAAACACGACCATTCAAACTGGGAGAATGATAGGATAGAAAGGGAGGGGATTTATACACTCAGAAAATATACAATTTTTCATTTCTAAAATTTTCACTAAACACAAATAATAAAAATAACGTTGTCTAAGGTAGTAGGTATTGCTGTGCTGTGATTGTAATTCATGGTGTAATACTAATACTAGACACTAATTAAGAAGAACTTCTGTACTTTAGTGCAGGTCACTTTGAAGAAAACATTTGTGTGAGCCAAAGTTTTGATATATTTTATATTATATCCATATATATCATATATTATATATATTATTCAACAAGTGCATAGGCTCCTACCAATGTTTCATTGATTTCAATTATCAGTTTATATATTACTTCACTGTCTGGAGCTTGACTTATTAACTAATTATGTTAGAACCATCATATATAATATGAAATACACTAATTTTTGATTCTAGTTATACAACCTGTCAAGTTAATTTTAGCATGAATAAAACTTCAGACAATTTTAAAGTCCATTCCAACAGAATTCGGTTGTGTATGTATAAGACACTTTACAAACCCTAGGTTACCTTTTCATTCTGACACTTTTGCTTTTTGAGAACTTATTTCAGTTTTTTAAAAATATTTTCCAAAAAGGGCATAAAATTATTAGCATGGATATAATGTTACAAAATTACCAGAGAGCAAAATAAAAGGATATAACATATACTTTAGTGAATCTAGAACATATGTTTTTTAGTAAAAGCATATAAATGGTTAATAACAGTGAACAAATTTGCAGGCCTACTGGGTCCTCCACTCTTCCAAGTGCTTACTTAGAATACAATAACACACTCAGACTTAAGAAAACTCACTATCCAGGAAGTACTGTCCCACATCTCAAGTGAGAAATCGAGAAATAAAGTTAGCCTATCCCAGACCTCCCAGGTCTTAAAAGCTAGTAAGGAAAAAAATCCCCAGAACCCATATTTTTCACCACATTCATAATTCAAGGTAAAATCTCTCTAATCCTAATATCCAGGCTATGGTTCCTATATGCAAATGAAACTACGCAGGCAAGTTGAAGAATGTATAATGAACATAAAAATCTACCGAAGAAAATTCTAACTGCTTTTAAAAAGTACATTTGACTTTTATAAAACTTTCTTCTTAAACTTCAAATGCTGTGCATTTGTGGGTGTGTGTGCTTATGTGTGTACACGTGCTTGTGTGTGTTCACCAAACCCTCAGCAAACTGAAGCACAGGGATTTTACCTATAAACCAACCATACGCAGTTCAAATCCTTATGATTAATCCTCAACTTCTTAGGGAAGGTGTTCAGTGTCCACACAATCTCACCCAACAAAGTGTACGGTTCTTTTTCCCCTTTCTCTACGTGGGGTGGAATGGGTTGCACATGGTCAGCATGAATGTGGAGACTCAAGATCAGCATCAGGTGTAACCCTCATGTGTTCATGTCTACCTAATTTTTTTTTCTGAGATTGAGTTCACTGTAACTGCTAGTCTAAATGACCAGCAAGTCCCGAGCATCTTGCTATCGCCATCTCCCCAGGGCTGGGGGAATGGGTTTAAGCTATTGCACTCAGGGTTTGATATGATTCTTTGGTATCAAATTCAGGCCTTCATGATTATAGAAAAGTACTTTAACAAACAAGCCATGTCCCTAGTCCCCCAAAATATAGGGTTCTTTTAATGAGGAAAGAGAAAATCTGATTTATTATTGACTCCAATTTTCTTTTTTTTTCCAACCACAAAGAAAGCCTTGTACATTTATCATATATAAAGCAAATAAGGATTTGCCAAAAATGAGAAGAAATAAGTGATAATAACAGGAAACAAAACAAAGACATGTATATAAAAGTCAATGAACTGGCAGATTGTTAATTCTCTACTGTGAACTCAGCCATGAGTTAGCTGGGTTTGCCTCTCTCCTGGCCCTATAGTGTTTCAGCTATATGGAATTCAAATTTCCCCATTTGAAACAAGAAAAGAATTATTTATTGATGTTGTTTATTTCCTCAATGACATTCTAATAAGAATGTCTGGATTGGTGATTGATATACATTCAGAGGAGGAATTTAATGTGCAGTTCAGCGTGGGTCGGAGTCAGAAAGAAAATCACGCCTGAGTCCTAAGTGTGAGGAAAAGTGAGCAGGAGGCTTCATGTGGCTGTTGCTTATCTCGTGTCTTCCATTCTCTGCCAACGAGAACATTTGGGTCTATGTTCCTATGAACGCTATGACCGTTTCATTACAGATATTCCGGTGCAGATGGAAGCAGAGGTAGAATGATCTGCAGTTTCTTCATGTCCTCCCTCACGTTTTAGTCAGAAATCTTTCCTTACAGCAAATCGCTAGCTATTTCTAAGTACAGAGCTATATGAGAAGAAAATGTCTACTTCCAGACGCAATTATATGCCAGCCGCCTTTGTGGAGATCTTCCAATGCTCTTGTGTTCTTCCGCCTCCGTGAGTAACATGTTTCCCCACAGAGTGACCTTCTATTTTCAGCTTACTTATTATTTCCCCTAGAATATCCCTTTGGCTCTTTCCTCTCCTCTTCTCGGGAAGAGGTATTTCTGCAATTCTGAGGGCTTACATCTGCTTTAAGTCTCTTGATGACAGCCCCAAGATAAACCACTCTCTTTTATACTATTCGTTGGTAATTTTCTCTCAATTGTCTTTAGTTTTGCCTAAAACTATTGAAGAATAGCAACATCTAAACATAATTTTATACAATCACAACTAGTATCAAATCTGAACATTAAGGTTATAATTATACATAAAGCCCAAAACTAAGATCACACAAAATAAAAATAAGAAGAATCTGACCTGTCTTTAGATTTGGGGGTCCCAGTTCTGAGTGATTGTGGTGCATGCTGGTAATCCCAGCATTTGAAGAACTGAGGTGGGAGAATTAAGAATTGGCAGACAGCCTATCCACATAATGAGATTGTATCAAAAAGTATTGGGCAAGTAGTCAGCCACTATCTGATTGGATTTAAGGCCCTCTCCACGAGATAGAACTCATATCCAACACTGCTTGGATGGCAAAGAACATGAGACTAGATTAACCATAAGCCTAAGGGAAAATCAAACACTATAGTTCTGCTAAATGAACAAAGCAACAAAAATGATCTCTAACGGCATTTTGTTATAGTTATAGATCGATGTCTTACTCACTATCAGGGAAGCTTCTTCCTGCTGTAGATGGGAACAAATACAGAGATCCATGACTGGACAAAGGGCAGCGAATGCCAAACCTTGGAATGCTCAGTCCAAAATAGAGTATCCGCATCAAATCTCTCTATTCGGGGCTCAGGGAGCTCTGAAAGAGGAGGCAGAAAGATTGTAAGAGTCAGGGGGTGATGAAAGGCACCAAGGAAACAGTCCCTTGAAGACACAACATGGCTGATACACATATGAACTCACAGACTGTGGCGGCACACACAGGAACTGCACTACTAAAAAACCAAGCTACACTATTGTCACATGCAAGCAGAAGTATTTTCAATGAAAAAGAAAAGTAAATATATAAATAGAATGACTTTGGATCTATCTTAAGGTTTGTGTTAATCTTTCTTCTTGCCTAGTGTAATAAGGAATTTAAATACACTTAACTGTATGCTTTTCATAACTTTACAAGCTACTTTTAGTGTGTGTGTATGTGTGTGTGTGTGTGTGTATAAAACCAGGAAATTCAATCTATTCACTGGCCCTATATTTTTTCTCTCTCTCTCAGAATCAAGAGGAGGGTTTTTTTCTCCTTCTACAGAACACACCGTACCTTCAGCAAGCACCTCTGCAATTGCACTTTTCTTAGAATGCTTAAGTTGATTCTCCTTTAAATGGATGGTTTCTCTTTAATTTTCCTCATTAGTACTGCACACTGGCTAACAGATGCCTCACGCATATTCAGTATGGCGCTCATTCCCTTCAATGCCATCATTATTACCTGGGTGACTGCAGAACAAACCCACTCTGTAGGCAGAATTCTGTGAGTCTGAATTGCCTTAGTTCAATACACTATAGTTAATTGATCATTTCTCCTTTAAGGCTTAGTGTTCTGCAGAGAAGGTGATGATAAAAATAAAAACATTGCAAAGAATTTACAGTCTAGTTATGATTTCCCAGAACATTGGTTTAATATAAGAATCTGGATCTATGTTTTCCCATTGCACTTAGAGATTTTATTAAAAAAAACACTATTTTTAAATTGTTATTGCCATTATTACGATCACTGAGCTGAGAAATTTGAAAATATAAGAACTAGTTTAAATAATGTATGCATCTTACAGAATTTTAAATCTACCTACTCTAATTAAAGTCATACAAGCTACTGCACGGAAGGTGCTGCTGAGTGGGACAGTGGAGGCTGCTGAGAGGGGAGAGTCCAGGAAGAGAGTGGAGTATTCCCTCTGTCACACTGTCACGGGTTCTGGCTGTAGATCAGATGCTATGAGGAAGAAATATGGCCACTGTGCCTCATGGACTATCAGAGATATTGTCTGGTTTTTTTATTATTTTTAATGATAGCCAAAAAGTTTTTACATATGTATCATTTTTAATATTAATGCAGTGAATATATTTTAATGTTTCAGGTAAGTAAAAAATTGAAATCAGTTAAAGTAAGGAGAAATATGAAAGCAGCTGCTGAGGACGTCTATATATTATTTTTTTCCTATTCAACACCAACATGAGATTTTTCTGGTCACAATTAGCACGCGTTTATTTGAACAAAAATGTTAGAATTCGGATTTTTTAGTTGCACTTGACATTCTTTAAAACATAGAACAAATAGAACACAGTATAGTGAAACAGAGATCCAGTGACTTTTTCATTTTGTTCATACAGTATATCAACATGGACAGAAATAAGGCAGCATCTCCACCTCTTACTACATTAAGTATAAATGGATCAAACACCTAAATATGATAATCAGAAAAAAAAGTGACTCACATTATTGGGCAGGACACACATTTTAAAGATAAGATTATGAACCTAATTTACATTCAACTCTCCATGATTATTGTAGGTGGAAATGGCTTTAAGACAACCAACCAATCTAGGCCTTTTTGTAGATAAGCCTGGGGTGAAAGTTAGGAGCATGCTTCTAGAGACTGGCAGGCATTCAACTGCTTCTTGGTTCAGGGATAGGAATACTAGGCACTTATATTTCTTTTTAGTAGATGCAGAACTTACCTGAAGGCATATCTAATTTCATAGATGAAAGCGGGATATACACCTTAAAATACCATTTTCAGTCTTTTGATTTTTTTTCTACTGCTTCTCTCAGTCCTACACTTCATCTTTTCCTTATGAAAATTCTAGCTTCAGAGTTTTGCTGGCAAAATCAAAGTTGATTTTCCTGTGTGATTGCCTCATTTACCTGCCCAGGTACATTTCTTTGTAACAAGAAATTCTTCTATAAACTTGGGGACAAAAAATTATAAATGTTCAATGTCATGGAAATTAATTCTATAATCTAAATAATTTCATAATCAAATAGAAATATTTTTAAGTTTCGAGTCATTTACTGTCATTCTATATGGCACTAGATGGTTGAAATTTTTACTTTTTTAATATTAGGTATCATAAAATAATTTATACTTTACTTAAATTGGGAGGAATTTATGACCAAGAAAATATAGAATACATGTTATTTTCAGAAATATTTAAAAACATCATTTATCTTAAATGCAGTGCATTTACTCTGGGAAATATGCCCCTAGCCATATACTAATAATTACAGAGAAACAAGCTCAATTTTTTCTTTATTTTCATTAAAACAAAATATTGTCTCAATTTCTAGTATAGTTAGTACTTTCAGTAAAGGCAAGTTATCTGAGAAATAACAAAGTGAAATCACAGTTTCCACAGGTGAAGCTTATCTGGTGCCTAATGTAGTCACCACACTCTTCTCAAGTAGCTGATCCACCTTGACAGTGGATGCCTACGTTAAGCACCATCTCCTGCAAGAAGAAGCTTCTCAAATGAGGGTTGAGAGGTACACTAATGATAAGTCATTAGGAACTCGGGCAATAATAGGTCTAATTAGCAGAGTAAGCATAGTAGCCTCTCCCCTGGGATAAGGACTTGTCTAGCTCCCATGCATGCTGTCACAACTGCCGTGAAGCCACAGGAGTTCACAGGTGCAACTACTCCTGAGCACAGGGCCAGTTAGGGGCTATAGCTCCTGGAAAGGTCTCAGGTACAATCAGGAAATAGGCAGTAATTCTCACAAGATTCTGGCATTAGTCCACCCATTAATATTTATGGCCATGTTGGTCATTGGTATAGCATATGGTGTTCATGAATGGATAAGATAAATTTTAGATTCTTTCTTTTAGACACACATTGAACAAAATGAAGAAGCAAGATTTTAATGTTCAAAACTAGTGAAATACCTTTAGATATAAGTGTCTGTGATTAATATGACCATCAAAATGTATTTTTAAGGTCTATGGGGCTGGAGAGTTGGCGTAACACTTAAAAGCACTTGCTACAATTCTGATAGATTTCAGACTCCAGAACCCATGTCAGGTGACTCACAACTGCCTACATCTCCAGTTGCAGAGCACACAGTGCCTCTTCTCCATCCTGGGCATGTACACTCATGACATACACACATACACAGAGATAAAAATCATCATATGGCTTACAATAAACACAATTCTACATTAGCATAACTATATTCTAAACCTAGCTATACTTTTCTAATTCTTAGTTACCGTATAATATCTATGATGCATAGCTTGCTTTATTTAGGTGTACACATTTCATGAGAGCTACCAATGAATTTGAGACAGGCTGCCAAGCAGACACCTGATGCCTGAGTGTGTAGTTAAAATGCAAATGAAAATAGAATGAGCTGCTGTTCAGTTAAGATCGTGAAAGCATAACCATCATTTAAAGGCCTTTAAAATTTCTACATTTTCTACAATTCAGGCACATTTTTGGCTAATATCATCAAAGCATTGATTTCTTTCTTCTCTGAACAATGAGCAAAAAATTCAATATTTATTTATCCATTGTAGATAGGTGGTGTGTATATATATTTATGTGTCTATACAAAAATATACATAAACACATAATTCAGGACAGAGTCACATGTCAACCAGCCCCATGGCTCCTTTTCAACCAAATGTCTCCAAGTCTTCATCAACTGTTACATTTTTATATATGTCTCACTGATCCATGTGACTTCTATATGTAATTCCATATTTTTGAAGTAGATAACTTAGAAAAACATGAATTCCTTAAAAGTATATTTTTTAAATTATATACATCTGGCATCCTCAAAACCAAAGCTTACATTGAAATGTCACATGGGTGATCAATACATTTTTCATGCCATTGTTGAGCCGTAGCAGGAGGATGGGAAACATGACAAAGGATTAGTGAGGTTCAGGAGCTGCAGCACATACAGTCTGGTCCTGTCTAACCCACATGGCTCTCAACACCCCGTGTACTGCGGCTATCAGATGTCAGCTCCCTGGTAGGATCACAAATGAATTCTTTCAGAGCAAGCCGCATGGAATTTATAGCACCGTTCTTTAATGTGAGAAATCCATGCTCGCTTGAGTTCTCCCCACGTTCCCAGCGTGTGCACTTGGCAGCCTACCGCAGCCTCTCTCACTGTGATCTGCTCCTGGGCAGGAGACCAGCAAGACATCTCATGCTCGGCTAGTTCTCACTACCACTTAACCCTTGGGGGATTAGCAACCTTTCCCGGGCCAAAGGCAAGCAATGGACAGCTTCATGCTGCTTTCCCACCCCATGGCTTTCTCTCACTCTTTTCAGATTTCACTCAAAATAATAAAGAGCGGTGTGCAGTATAAGCTCATAGCCAAAGAGAAATTAAACACGTGTGCCTCTTGGTTTGAGAAACCTTAATTTTACTGCATTTTATTTTTCTTGGGGCACCCTGATTTAGATTTTCAGAGAAGATTAAATACACCTCTTGTAATGTGAGAAGGAATCTTCTGATCATCTCTTCCTGTTCCTCAGGCTTGTGTTCAGCTGAAAGTGGGAGTCTGAGATTTGGCTGGATGTTTCTGAATGGTGCATCTATTCTATGCAATTTATTGAACTGAACGTGTTTCCTTCCCACTAACTGTGATAGCTTCTTGTATTCTGAATTTCATGCTTCAAGCTTTAATTCAATGTATTAAGGTGGGGCACTTAAGAGAAAAACACACTTTCAAATATAAAAATAAAATAATTTTTCTAACAGTCAATAAGCATTGAGGTACATATGCTTATTTTCGTGTTGATTGAGCCACTTGAGTGCTAATAAAGTGGGTAGCAATTTTTCTAGGAAAAAAGGAAATGTGTGTGTGTGCACGCGTGCACGCCCGCATGTGTCCATTTGTATTTAAAATCATATATGTTTATTATGGAACTAATTCTTGATTTGAAGATAAATCTAAAATCAACATTCATCTATGAGTCTTTATATAAACAGTGTAGGGAAAGGCAAAATCATTGATACCATTTTGTTTTAATATTTTATTAATTCTTTGACAATTATGTACAATATGTTCTGATTATATTCACTCCCTCCCAACTTCTTCCAGTTGCCTCCCATTCCCTATCCACCCAAATATATGTCACCTTTTAAAAAAACCCACGGAGTTGAGTTTGTGCTGCCCAAATGTTCTCAGACCAGCAAATCATGATCCACTTACCAGGGGCCACATTATTAAAGCAAACTGACTCACCCTCTCCCAAGGGCTATCAGTTGCTAGGGAAGGACTTTGCATCCATTTGTTTTTCCTTTCATACTTCTATTTGGTCTGTCCTGAGTTTGCACAGATCTTGTGCATACTCTCATAACCATGTGAGTTCACATACATAGGGGCCTTGCAGCATACCGAGGATGCTATTTCCTGGTGGTCATCCATCACATCGGTCTCTTGCACTCTTTCTTCTCCTTCTTCCTCAGTGATTGCTAGGCAGAATGCAGGAGGTGTAATATAGCTGCACCACCTAACGGTGAGCATCCCACAGTCTCATTCTCTGCAGCCTGGGTAGGTTTGAGTTTCTGTGTTTATCAGCATTGAAGATATCTTTGTTTCAACAATCCATGGCAGGATGGATGGTCCATGGTGGGGAGTGGTCTGGGATGTGACAAATTAAAACACAGAACAGTTTTTGCTCTTCCAGGTAGTTCCCACAGTTGGTGGCTCATAGTCTTTCTATAAAGGCAGAGATGCATCTTCCCGTTAAGTTAAACATGTGACTTCATGTATAATATATGAACCATCTGTAGATCTTCCATCCTGAGATTGTACACCTACACTTTTCTTCATTTTAACAAACTTGCTTAATTAACAGACTACAGATACCACATATTTAATGTCCCAAGTCAATAAGGCTAATTATTTACTGGATGGTTACTTAATAGGTCATGTTATAAAAATATTTTCTCATTTTAGTAGACATGATTATACTCTTACATAATATATATGCTTATCTTTTAGTAAATTTCATTTCCTTTGATAATTAAATCACATAGTAAATCATAAAACAAAGAAACATTTTATGAAGATATTTGCACTTTAAAAAATGCGACCAGTTGTGCTTTCTTCAGCAGCACATATACTAAAAAAAAAATAATGTCACCATTCACACACAAAAAAAAATAGTATCAAATAAGAGAACAAATAATCTATTGCAGACTTCAATGACAAGTAATTCAACAGGAGAAAAATTGCATATTAGCATGGCTGGAGGTACAATATCCCAATTTTTGTGAGTATAATTTAAGTCCATACAAAAGTGTAGTTTGGAAAAAAAGACAACTTAGAGAGACTGATCCATAGTTAGGTTTTATGCAAAATTTATTGTGCTTTGCCATATCTTTCCTAAAGTATATGTTAAAAGATACTGAGACTGTGGTAGAATACATAAGGAAAAGGAGAATTCTTGCTGGCATTCCTGTGAAAGGAGAAATTTTCACAAACATTACATACAGTTCCTAACTAGCAATTTTCTATCCTCCGCTTTCTATTTTTGTCAGCATCTCTGTAGAATAAAAGCTCTCTCCCCCATACGGCTCCCTTTCCTTTCACATACAGCCAGAAGCAGAGCTCCGCAGAGTATCGCCTCCTGGGGCCTCTGCTGAACTGAAAAACTCCAGTGTATAATCAAAGTGTTATAGGAAAACTTCATGACTATGTAGACTCTGTAAGAAACTATTCATTCATTTTATTTTCATAAAATTACTTCATTTGGCTTAATTGGTTTTTAAAAGCTAGAGGTCATTTTTATTGATGAGATTTTAATGAACTTGACCTCATTGTTTTCTTTAGTAATCCAAAGAATAATAGATATTACACTCTTTAAATCTATATGATTGGATATTTTGATTTTAAATAATTTCATTTTTAAAAAATGAAGAACAGAATTTTATTACTAATAGGTCTTTAGCCACACTCGGATGGCAGTCCTTCATTCCATGTGGTAGCAAAGCCTGTCTTCAAAGACCTTAGAACACTTGAGTTTCCCTCAAATTCACACAGAAACTAAAATAAGTAAAAAGTTTTTAATATTTACCCAATAGAAATTGTGCTGTAACAGTCACAAAGCAATTTTATATGTAACTATAGATCGTGTATTTTAATATTTATTTTTAGTTATGTGTGTGTGCTTTCATGTGTCAGGAGCCATTTCCTCCTTGGATTATTGCAGGAACCATCACCCTGGGGAGTCTGCAGAGAACCCCACACCCCTAATTGTGTTAGGAATCGTTCTATTGACAGAGCCTACCCCACACCCAAATTGGCTGTTAATGGAGAGCTATCTGTTAGGGAACCCGCCCCACATTCCAAACTATCTAGAGAACTAGGTGTGTCATCTCCTAGTTGTGACTTCCTGGCCTACGTGACCTGACCAAAGGTAACCTCCTTGACCATGTGATCAACGTGAACCACGCGGCAAGAGCCCAGGCCCCTGTGCCCCCCCCCCAACTCCTTACCCTATATAAGCTGTACCCTGTCTCTAATAAACGGAGGCTTTGACAGGAACCCCTGCTTAGCCTCATTCTTCTCTCCTAGCCCATTGTCTTCCAGATAGTGCCTCTCCGGGACCCTAGAATAACTGAACTGCCAGGCGGGTTACAACCCCTAGACTAAGTAACCCGCCAAGGCAATCAACATTCGTGGATGATAGAAGAGGACATTGGATTCCCTGAAGCAAAATTTAAAGTTGTAAGTTGCCTGATGTCAGTGGTAGGAACCAAACTCACATCCTTTGTAAGGGTAGGAATCACTCTTAGCCTCTGAGCCATCCCTCCAGCTCTGAACATATGGATTTTATTATGAGTACTTTTAGAAACATTAGAGGCATTCATAAGAAGTTTTTAAGAGACAGAGATTGTGATAAACGGATTGGAAGAGGTTTGGAGATGAAAGGGTATCCCGTGCACACAGCATTCTGGAATGGAGTAGTGATGCATGCAACAACATGTGATCTAATTTTTTACATGCCTGAAAAACACATAAAGAAAATCTGAAATGAGGATTTTTACTAGTAATTGAGTTTGTTCTTTTTGGTAGATGTTAGGAAATCATCAAAATGTTCTAATCAAAATACCACTAAGAAGACAATTCTGGTGGCTGGAGTAATGACTCAGTGATTAAGGGTATTTGTTACCTGCTCTTCAAGAGTGCCCAGATTTGGTTCAAGGGACTCACATTGTGGCTCAAAACTCTCTTTAGCTCCATTTTTCAGGAGATCTCTATGCCCTCTTCTTGAAGGCTGGGGCACCAATCAAGCATGAGGTTCACAGATACAAATGAGAATAAAATGCCCATGCATAGACCATATTTTTTTAAAAAAAGAAAATTCTAAATGTTAAATACAAATATCATAATTTCATTGTTCTTTACAGCTTAATAAAATTCCATTGTACATAGGTACCCATTTTCATTATCCATTTGATAGTTATTGAACATCTAAGCCTTTCTATGTCAAAGCCACTGTGAATAGACTTGCTAGGAACTTATTGATGAGCATGTGTTTCTGTAGTAGTGGATCACTATTCAACCATAAGTGAAATATCTATGAGAGAGAGAGAGAGAGAGAGAGAGAGAGAGAGAGAGAGAGAGAGAGAGAGAGAGAGAGAGATTTTCAAGGACCACCATGCAAGACAATATTTAAAAATTATAAAAGTTAGAAATCTAGGTGGACTTGTTTAACTATGCCTTTTGGACATACAGAACAGCTGTGTTCATGAATTCACAGCAGTTGTGGTTGCCTTTGCAAGAACTGCACAAGACCAAGTCAGTAGACATCCTAGCATGACGGGTTTCATGACTTTATTCTGGGGGAGAAAAAGACAGTTCTTCAAATGTATAGCCCTTGGTTCATCAACCATTCGATAGTGGATTGCCCCACATCCATGAGAAATGGGAATCACAAACTAGACTCAGTGGGTAATTAAAAACAAGGGAAAGGACACAAAGTCAGGAGCGAATAAGGCGGAGGTGGATCCGGGAAGAGTTCAGAGGAAGGAGTGGGCAGGGACAAGGATCAAAATAAACTGCCTGGACATTTCCAAAGAATGAATAATGATGTTAGATTAAATGTATTGTTAAAAAAAAGTTTCTGATAGTACTAAAAGATTTTTTAAAAGTGTGTTAAATTAAGATTTTGGAAAATGCTTGCTTATTACAGCTATGGAAGGGTGAGACACACTGACCAATACCAGCTATGAAGAAACTGGAGGAGATTATGGAGCTTTTCTGAAGACTTCAGCAGGTGGACCATCTCACGTGAGGGTGAAGGAGACCAAACAAGGCTCAATCAATGTCCTAAAGAACATTTTGTTCTTCATCACCAAAATGATTTTTAAAAACTGACAGGAAAGAGTAGATATGACCAGGTGTTAAGTTAGAAAATTTAAAAGGTGTATTGCAAACTAAAGAGATTTCATACAGGTAATGGGACACTAATAAATATTTTTGCAAAATATGCAAGAAACAACCCAGGAAATGGTTAGTATCTAGTTGACCTCCAGCTATGATGCAGAATTCACAATGTTTCTGTACAAAGTTGCTATTGATAAAGCTTCAGAACCATCTGCCCCATGAACCTGGGACAGGTAAGCAATGTCTGCCTAATAACTGAGACTGCTCTTGGCTAATCACCGGTATGCTATATTCCTCATCTATAAAATTGTGTCTTCTGTAGAAACCAAAGGTTCAGGAAACTCATTGTCAAAGTCGTCTAGTAAATGTGGCCTCAGTTTCCAAGCACTCGGTGCATGGAGAACAGAAAAGCAATGCAGAGGGAAGGAAAATGATGGCAGAACCTGATTTACATGTCAGAGGTTCACTCCAAATATAACTCAAGGGGGAGAAAAGATAGTAAATATTGAGCATTTTTGGGAGACAAGTAAGGAAACATGCATAGGAAAATAGTTAAACCAAGTGGTAGGGTTGGAGATGTGTTTTTTAAATTCAAGACTTGGCTACTTAAAATATAAAATAAGCCAGTTTAAGGATTAATTGCTCTTTCTGTTATGATCACATTGTGTATATAACTCTGATACTTTTGGTATATTTGTCTCTAATTTATCTTGTTTTTCAATAAAGTATCACTATAGGGAACATTTTGGAGAAAATAAATACCATAAATTATCATAGAACACAAATAATTTCTTTTGTATTTTCATTGCTTGTATGTTATATTATAATTAAAAACCAAATCATAAAGCAGCCCACACAATTAAAGATTTTATTAGCTCTGTGGAGTATAAATACTTGAATTTTACTCTAAAAAAGGGAAGCAAAATCTATTTACCACTTTGGATTTAGATTATGTGACTATTGCCTAATAAAAAGAGAATTGCATCATTATGCCTCTATGTTGCCAATAATATGTACATTGGCCCCTAAAGTTTGTCTTTATGGAGTCAAGCAATGAAAAGAGTAGAGCTGCATGGTAATTTTGTTATATCATCCAATATACCTTTAACATGTTTTTATGTTTGAAAAATTCACATAAGTGGCAGAATTAGCACCTTAAATAAATATAGGTCGCATCCAAGTATATTTAAAAGCTTATATCTTCTTCTAAGCCAGAACTTTTATTATCAACATTAATGATATGACGTATGTTTTATTATATATGGTAGTGTTAAGATTCAGAGCAGAAAGGTTGAACATGAAAATCCTCTTAAGTTTGGAAGACTGAAATCACCGTTCACGGCACAACTGCCCAATCTGACCCTTTCTCTTCTGTCTGTTTTATTCCACTTTCACCATTTTCTACTGATAGATGAGAAATGGAGTCATTATTGATACCCCGATGCTCTGAGAGATATGCCCAAGGATGGGGAAACCAGCAGGTATCCTCCAATTGATACCTCGCATATTCAGAGAGAATGGCAATCAGAACAGCCTCATTTATTCACTCAAGTCATTTCAATAAACATGAAGTCCTTTGAGCCTTGGAAGAGGGGGCAGGGAAAGAATGAATTTAGCAAGATGGGAGAACTTCAGCAGCAAAAATCAGCATTTTTGCTCGATTTCACATTGTCTAGGAACATAGAAATGTCATAAAACACAGTGATATGTTATCACCCTTCACCATTATTCCAGTGGAAAAGAGTTGAGATACGTCAGTGTGGAAATGGAAGGCTGACAGTTATAAGTAAAAAGATCTACAGAGGCTGGATCTATAGATATGTAGGCTAGATATTCAGCGAATGAGGCAGTGACTTAGCATGGCAAAGCTCGCCTCTTACCCATATGATGCAGAGAATTCAGTTCAGGCTCACCTCGGTGCTTCCTCTATGTGAACCTATGCTGAAGACTTGTTTACTGACACAGCATAAGATGGAAGAAGAGACAGTCTCTAAATCCAGCTAACATATCAGATTTCCATTTAGATCCATTTTCCAGAGAAGCATATCAATCCCAATGGACCTCTGAAGAGGTTACTAAAAAGAATGAAAATTCTCTGTGTTCTCATGAAAAAGAAAACTAACACGAATTTGGTAAATGCAAACCAGAATCAGTCATGTGACTGGAGAAAATCAGAGGCTTAGCAGTGAGATATACAATGCATATGGTGGAAGAGAATGGGCGATTATTAATGCCTCTATTAGTAGTGTCTGTCAGCTCCTCTCCCCATCCTAAGATGAAGCTTGTCACATTGCAGGCTCTGTGGTGTTCAGTATAAAGGGATACTGCTTAGGCCAGGGGACGAGCCTCATTTTCAACAAGGACAAGGAAATTATTGAGAACTTAATTCAATTGTGGAGAGCTGAAACAGAAGAGACTTTATACAGTCCTTTATTGAAGATTTATTTTAATTTTTAAATTATATTATGTACATGGGAGTGCAGGTGCCTAAGGAGGGCTGATGTGGGTGCTAGAGAACAGACTCTTGTCTCTGCAAGAGCGGTACACATTCTCAAGTGCTGAGCCATTTCTCCAGTCTTGAATGAAAAGAAATCAGATGAAAATTATTAAAATAAGAGTGGCATATGAAATAGAGACTTGGTATCGAGTTAAAGGACTGAATCTTCTGACTAAAACTCGATGCAGGACTCAAAATGTTGATTTATCAGCTTGTCTGTTTTTAAACACATTGAAAAATGATACAAAACATTTTCATAACAAGACTGTTGCATTGCTAGGATTGTCCAGGACTGGAATGTGACCCCAGAATGGTGAAGATGACTGCACGTGAGGATCTCCCAATACTTTGAGACAAGAGGCCTTCTATACATTCCAGTGCTATGACATTCAACACTATGGCCCAGCTACTTTCTTTCATTCTGCCTCTGGATTTTCTTTATGCTAAAGGTTAGAAGTCCTATAGAAACAATAATTCCTTTGGTAATTACAAAAAACAATAATTCCAAAGGTAATTAGAAAAAGAGGTAAAAACAAAGTGGTCCCCAGTACAGTAATGGCAAGCTTAGAAAAAAGTCCCCACTTACTTATTCCACTGATAAGAGCACATGGAACACTTTACTATAGCAGGGTAGGGAAGGGTCACTCAGATATGAAATAACTGCTCCAAAGCTTTTGAGAGCTTCACAGAGGGCAGAGGACTTACATCTAGAATATACTAATAATTCAAAAAAATTTAAAAGTCAAATAATCTATTTAAAACTAAGGTACAAATCTAAACAATGATGAATTCTCAACAGAGGACTCACAAGTGGCCAAGAATTGTTTTTAAAAAATGTTCAACATCCTTAGCCACCCAGGAAATGAGAATCAAAATGTTACTAAGAGTCTATCTTACACCTGTCAGAGTGGCTAAGATCAAGAACGCAAGTGACAGCTCATGCTGGAGAGGATGTGGAGTAAAGGGAACACTCCTCCACTGCTGGTAGGAGTACAAAATTCTACAGACATTTTGGAAACCAATATGATGGTTTCTTGGACACTCAATCTACCTCAAGACCTAGCTATACCAATCCTGGACACATACTCAAAGGACATTCTGTCAGAGCCACAAGGCCACTTAACTCAACTACGACTATACCAGCTTTATTTGTCATAGTCAGAAACTGGAAACAAAAGAGATGTCCCTCACCTGAAGAATGGATAACAAAAATGTAGTACATTTACATGAAGGAGTATTGCTCAGTGGTTAAAAATAATGACATAAGGAAATCTGCAGATGAAAGGAACTAGAAAAGATTATTCTGAGTGAGCTAACTAGACTCCAAAAGACAAACAGGTTAGGTGCTCACTTATAAGGGGATGTTAGCTATAAAGTAAAGGGGAATTAATCTACAGTCCATAGAAACAGAGAAGCTAAGTATCAAGGAGGGCTCTAGTGCAGTGGGGGGGCATGAATCTCATCATGAAGGAAAAAATATTGCACATCACGGAAACAAACTATCTAAAGGTAGGCTTTGGAACTCAAAAGAGAGGTCCCAACAATGAAACAGCTAATGCACACTTGAAAAATATTCAACATGAGCCATCGTAGAAATTAAAACTACTTTAAGATTTAAAGTGGCTCTTATCAAACTATCAAGCGACAGCAACAGGTGCTGGCAAGGGAAAGGGGGGCTCTTTCTCACTGTTGTGGGAGTATAGAATGGTGAGGTCACTCTTCATATGATCCAGCTGTAAGGCTCATGAGCGTGTGTCCAAACACATGTCACTATAAAGTACCACTCTTAACCTCTGCTGGTATAAATTCGTTATGAAATCCAATTCAATGTAATACGGTGTTTCTTGTTAACAAACAGCTTCCATGTACCTTAAAAAGCACATGGTTTATTAAAAAAAATCTTTCAAGCACTGCAGAAAGAATCAAAGGCCTGGGGCATGCTAAATAAAGCTTTCTTTTATTTGTAATCTAACCACTTTTAATTGGAATCCTTAGGAATTTGTCCATATAAATTGATCTGATTGGATTCAAACCCTGCTGGGTGTTTTGGCTTCATCCTGTGTGCCATGGTATCTGCTCTCTTCTCCTTTTATGATTCTCTCGGTTATTATCTGTAATACCGCTTTATTCTCTATATTGCTTTTGTTTTATTATTTACAGTTTTTAGTAATTTTGATGCTTTTCAAACAAAAATCTGAGCACAGCAACGCCTTCATCTTTACTTTGTGATCCTCATTAACAAACTCTGGTTTTCTCCTCTGGACTTGCCTTGATGTTAATCGTATGCTTCATTTTCCTCAGAGGGCTCACAATACAGTTTATTGCTTTTGTTTTAGACAGGGAGAGATTTCTTAGGGAAATAAAGATAAAAATAAGAAAAACATTTCATTTTGCCAACTGTGAACCTCTTTGATGATTGTGTAACATTTCTTCTACATGGAGAATTTCTTTGGAATCTCTTATAGAATATAGCTACTAATAATCAATTTTCAGTTTTATCCAAAGCAACCTTTATTTCACCTTATTTTCTGCCTGCTATAGAATTATCTGCGATTGGCACTTTTTTTTGGTTATTTTTGAAGCTGTCTTACATGGTACTATTTTTATCTTTAGTTATCAGTGGCTTCACTATAATTAGCCAAGATATTCTTATTTATTTTCAATTGTAAATGTCTTTTAAAAATATCCTATGGGTTTTAGATAAATAGATTCATATATTTTATTATTTTGGGAAAATTAACTATTGATATCTCTTTCCACATTTCTTCTCTATACTGTTTCTAGGATGAAATAGTTACTTCTATGACAGACTGCTTCTCATGTCCCCATATTTGTGGAAGGTGGGTACTTGTTATAGCACCCTCTATTCCCTGTATGCTTCAGATTAGATCATTTCCACTTTCCTATCTTCAAGCTGAATCATGTTTCCCTTGCTGAGCTCAACAAAAGACCTACTTATCACTGGATTTTATTTCTGCTATGTCTTTTTGACACTTTCTACTTAAATTTCCCCTTATAGTTGCTGCAAGCTATCCATTTTCTAGTAGACTCTTGGACATATCTAATATATATATATATATATATATTCTTATAACTTCAATGTATTAGTCATCTCTGAGTTGGTGTTGTTGATTGTCCCTTTACAATAGATTTTTCTTTCTCTTGTTGATTGAATACTAAATATAATAGTTATGACTATATATATATATACGCATACATATATGCACATGTATATAGAGAGACTGTGTGTGTGTGTGTGTGTGAGAGAGAGAGAGAGAGAGAGAGAAGAGAGAGAGAGAGAGAGAGAGAGAGAGAGAGAGAGAGAGAGAGAGAGAGAAGCGGGCTTGGAAAGGGGCAAAGGCGCAAAGGAGCTCTGGTCTTCTGTGCTGTTGGTGACTTGAGTCAATCAATATCATCAAAGGATGGTCTAGATTAGGGGTTTGATGTCAGTAACAGTGCTAGGATTCCTCATGTTAAAGGTTGAACCTGTGGTGCTGGAGTTTGCTCTTTGTGGACCTGATACACTATGAGTGTTCAGCCATCCCGCAAGCCTGTGTACAGGTTGCTTGGAAATACTTTGAATTCCTTCCTATTGTAGGCTGCTCTAAGTTTTTATTTTAATTGAAGTGGAAGATGTTTGCTTTTGCCAGTACAGCACCTGTCTTAGGCAAACCCTATGAGCCTGGGCTTTATTAATGAGATTTTTCTCAGAGTACCTGTCCCTTCTTATGACACCCAAACTCTGACATGTCATGTGAGAGGAAAACCTTGGCTCTGAGACATTTAATGTTCTCGGTACAAGGTCCTACTACTCTGTGCTCACGCTGTCCTTCTCCCATGGGTGCAGGGTATTGCACCTGTGTTTCCAAGTAGAACTTTACATTCACCTACAGGGTAGAGGATTGATGTTGTCATGGGTAGCCTGAAACTTCACCTGTGTCTGGGACATCCTGATATTTGTGTGGTGAATTGCAATGACTCAGGGCCCTGTAGAAAGAAAGGCATTTCTTGTTTCTGAAGCAACCTTTTCCCAGGGTCATGGAGAACTGAATCACAAACTATCTTAATGGATAAGAATTTGATCCTCAAAGGTCACCTATTCATACACAGAAAATTATAACACTGTACAAACCCATTTCCCTGAGTAATGTTGGATCAATTTTAGAACATGTCTCAGTGTGAAAATCAAACCCACTTTCTATAATAGTGAGTGAATCCCAAGGGCAAATGACTATGACATTTCTTCCTTTGTTTCAATGCAATAAGAAGGCAGAGCCAGTGTCAGCCTCTGCCAACAATCCAAGATAGGTCAGTCATCTGTACGATGGTCCAGGAGCAGTAATACACACACACACACACACGCATGTACAAACACATACACGTGTGTCACGCTCACATCTATACTGCTCTATTAAAGTCGAACAATGTAATAAACTTTTAGATACTGGTATACAAGTATAGGTAAGAAAAACACACCCTCCAATGACATGAATTTAGAGTCACATATTTTATTTTAATAAAAATAAGAGAAGAATGGCAAGAAAAGTTTTCCAATACAGCTTTTTTTTAAAAAAAAAATCCTACCCTAGATAGAACTACTACATGTCTGCCAAGGTCAAAATGGATATATTTATATCTACTACTTATACAGGAAAACAGTATTTGACAAAAACATCATACTATAGTGAAAAAATGAGTTCTATAAAGTCTATATTTCTCCAAAATTGCATTGAATTTGACACATATGTGTTGTACCCAATTCTTGCAATCACTGTTTTTATTTCCTCATATTGACACGTGTAAGCATCAAACCGCCTCCCTGAGCTCACACCTTGAATCACAAATTAGAGGTAAGGAAACTCTGTCAGGTGGCAACTCCCAGGGCATGGGCCTAAGTGAAGATCCTTTCAAACCTGGTGTCAAGATCTCATAAAATGTGTTTCTTAGGAGACAGGAAAGAAAAGCTAAGTGCATTTTAGATTTGTAAAATGTGTGCTTTAGGTGAGAGGAAAGAAGAGAAAAGTACATTGCAGGTTTGAAACATTATGTGGATGTTAACTCCAGACAGCACTTAAGAAAGAACTAATTTTGAGATTCTTCAAAGCATAATAATATACCTCACTATGAAGTTTTAGGGAGGAAAACTATAATACAAAATTTATTTGTTTGGACCATAGAGTATTTCAAATATGCAGATATGGTACATCAGAACTTTATACTTCATAGTGTTTTTCAATATTTGCTTCAATTTCTCTTTTTTTTTATTTTTAAGGAAATGTATTTGATAGGCATGGCGGTGTATGCCTACAAGCCAAGGGTTTCACTTTCAAGGTCAGCTGGGCTGTGTAGACAGATCAAGGCCAACCTGATTGCAAAGTAGACTTTGCCTCAAGGATAAAAAGGAAAGAAAAAAAACTCATGTACAGTCGATGAATGCAGCCAAACTTCCAAAATCTAAATAAATACGCCTGAATTTATCATTTACAATGCGTAAGCGAATTTCATGTTTTTGTAGGTCAGTAAGCATAATGTACACATTCTGATGTTTCCAGGAATGAATGACCATGTCCATTTTCTACCCTTTTCTTAATTAATTAAAGAAATCTCATTCTAGTCTTAAGATGTATCATAATTTTAGGTGATTTCCTGCCATTTCATACTAGGGGCCTTTTTGACATTTTGATTAATATTATTTACTCTTTGAGATTTGACTTTTGTTTTTTGTAACAGTTATAAATGAGCTCATTTCATGATTTATTTGTCAGCAAGGTTAATTTGGGTATATGAAAAGCTTCTTGCCTTCTGAGAATTATTTCTTTTCTTTTCTTAAGAGTATAGTATAATTATATAATTTCCCCTCACTCTTTCCACTCAACAAACCCTCCAGTAAAGCCCTCCTTGCTTACTTCTATGTATTGAGTTTTAGCCCAATTTTTTATTGAGTTTGGTAGTTCTAATAAGCATTGGGTGGGGTTTTCAGTTTCTATAAATAAAGAAATATGCTATCTGCAAAAGCTTATGTTTCTTTTGTTCTCTTTTGTTCATTTTGGCTTTGGTACTTGATACTTCTTTTCTTGCCTCTTTGTTGCACCCAAACTTCAAATACTCTGTTATGATGAGCGCAGCAAGAGGTGGCAGGCTCGTCTTGATATTGAGCTTAGAGGAAATACTTTCAGCTTCTCCCCATTCCTTCTCATTTTACCTATGGGTTGGTAATGCACAGATTTATTAGACTACAGTAGAATCCTTCTGGGTTTAGAGGTTCAGAGTTTATCATGAAGAGCTGTTGATTACACTGCATAGATCTTCCATACCCATGTCTTACCTTTCAGGTGGATCTGTCTTTAATGGAGTGTGAAATCTCAAAGTCTAGTTGGTTTTTAAAGTCTACTTTTTGCACCTGTTGGCATATTTACAGCTGTAGAATTCGTTTCTTTAATGCCTATTATATAGATCTTCACAAATGTATCCCAATTTACAATATGCAATGCTGATGTGGGAGTCCCTCTGTGTGTTGCTTGTATTGGTTAATGAATAAAGAAACTGCCTTGGCCTAATAGGGCAGAACTTAAGTAGGTGGAGAAGACAGAACTGGATGCTGGGAGGAAGAAAGCAGGGTCAGAGAGATGCCATGGATCCGCCAGAGACTGACGCTGGGAATTTTACCCAGTAAGTCACTGCCATGTGATGATACACATTTTAATAGAATTTAATTTAAACTAATATGTAAGAGTTAACCAATAAGAAGTTAGAGCTAATGGGTCAAGCAGTAATTTAATTAATACAGTTTCTGTGTGTATTTCAGGTGTAAGCTAGCTGGGTGGCTGGGACAAACAAGCAGGCCCCTCCTTACAACACAATGCTTTTGGTTTCAAATGCACCTGTTTCATACAAGGATCAGGTGTTTATGTTTTGTCATGTCTCATCTTTAGATTCCTGAATAGTGCTGTCTGAGCGCTCTGCTTTACATGCGGTATATAAACAATCCTTTCTTTCTTGCACAAATGAAAACATTTTCTTCCTATAGCAGACAAGTGGCTGACTTAAAGAGGTTTTACATAACTTTTAAGCATGTTTGTTTCATATTCCCATTGAATGACCCCCCAAATGTACTTATTGTCTTTAGTTCTTCCAGAGAATTTTAGTTTTAGGGGCCAGAGAGATGGCTCCTCACGTAAAGGCACTTGCCAGTAGGTGTGATGATGGGAGTCTGATCCTTGGGGCTCAAGTGGTGGAAGAAGGGAACAAGTCCCTGTTAGTGTTGGCTTCTGACTTCCACATATGCCTCGCGGCACTCATGTCCTGTCCATGTACATGCATGTGTGTGTTCACATACACACGACACACACACAACTAAAATATTGATAGACATTTTGAAAATATATTAAAAATGTAAGAAAGATCATTTATTGTTTCTCCTATTCTGTTACCCAATTTTTATATATTATTTGTTAACTCATGTGAAGTAGATCTCAAATATTTTTCCTGTCAGGGTGTATACCATTTATTAAAGTAATTTCTCCCTTCCCAAATGCTGTTGTTCTTTCTTTATGATGCCATTCGATTTGTTATGAGACAGTTGAGGTCCTTCACACATGAGACCACGATTTGGATTTGATCAAGTCTCTCCCGTTCCGCTCTGCGCCACAGCAGGCTACCTTAGTTTATAGCATCCTCGCATCCCGAAGGTGACAGTTTTACACTCGAGCTTTTGACAGACTGCTACTTTTATGTTGTAATTTTATTTTCTCAACAGTTAGAACTGTTGACACAAGGAAAAATTTCATATTCTTCCCATCGCTGATTTGCTGCAGCTAGTCATCTTATAATGCGCTGTCTGTTCTTGCAGAGGATGATCTCAGAACATCTTGAGCTAAGCTAAAACAAGTTTCCTGATTTAAAATTTCCATAGATCCTAGACAAAACCAGTGTACCAAAGAACTTATTCTTGGAAACAGGATTGTGGGTCAGCTTCACTTATAAATGCATTAAATCCAAAATAAAATATTAGCAAATGGAATCCATGTGTGTTATTAAAGACTAATATTCCATGACCAAATTGGGTTTAGTTTATCATGCAAGGGTGATTTCATATTAGGAAATCTATTTATGTAAATCATTATGCCAAGTTAAAGAGAAGAAAATGTACGACTGCCTCAATGGAATACAAACTGTCTTGTTTAAAAATTCAACAACCAAACATCAATATTTTATATAAATAGCCTATATAATATACTCATTATATATGAATTATATCAAACATATAATGTATTATAGATAGTGTATATGTATGCAAGTGTACATGCATATGCATGTGTACATATGCATTATTTTCCTCCAAAAACACTGTTATCTCACTATATTATAATATATAGTATTCATGATATAAAATAAAAATGTACTTATTGTTAAAATACTAAGAGGCACACGAGTACCTGGGAAAACATAAAGTAATGTGTGAGCATGATAATAAAATGCACTGGGAACACAGGTGCAATATATAATTTATGAATAATACCCTTCACTCTGTAGTAGGTCCAGGCAATCAGACAATAAACAAATAAATCAACAGTGGAAATGTTGCAGACTATTCATACACATTCATATTAAGATTAACGTGCATAAATAGCAATGCTGTATGTCAGTATACATTCACTGAAAATATACGGGAGAAACTTAAAATGAAAGAATAGTTTAACTTCTTGAAGTGTCAATTAAAATTACTCATATATCAGAATGGTTTCAGAAAGTAGACAGCAGGACTAATGACTATAACAAAGAGATACTTTCAACTGGTGTTGGAAAAAGAAATTGAAGACTTCCCAAGACAAGATGGCGGCTTAGATAAACTGCTTGTGTGTGACCAGTGAGGGGCAAAATTGGGATTTAACAAAAAAAAAAAAAAAAACCAGACTCTAACTCTGTCAGATAGAGAGTGGGAGAAAAGATCTGAAGCAAAGTAGGAACTACAAATACTCCCTGGAGAAGGATCCAGGGGCAGATGCATTGCTCCTAAGCTTTAGGATTAAGTGTCAGCTGCGCTGATGTTAAATCCCCTTCTGACCATAGGTGCTAGAAAAACAACAAACAAGTGTGAACTGACCTAAATGTAGAGATGTGACCAGGGCTGGATATAGCTGGGGCTGCTCTGGATGTGGAAACGGAGGCACAAGTTTGACACAAGACCTAAGACTAATATTCTCTGCTAGTAAGTACCCTGCAGTAAACAATCCAAGGGGGGCAACCTGTCCCTGCCTAGGAAATACGGGAAGTGTGTGGCGGAACTGGGTCCACAATTGCAAGAATCCTCAATTGGAAAAAAGCAAATACAAAGAAGCATAAATAAACAAACACAAAGCAAAATAAGTAAAAAGAGATAAAGGGGGGAAATGCAGCAACCCGGATGTCACACAGACGTGCATAAGTAGGCGTGTCTTTCACAGTCCTTTAAAGCCTTTGCCACAAAGGCCTTACATTGAAAGCATCACCAACACGCCAGGGAGGACGTAATAATCATAGATAGGGCATTGTTATGCTGCGGAATTCCTGCACAAGCAGTCTCAAACTGAACTCCCTCTGAGCAGGGAGAACCTCCAATAGCAGCGTGTGTGGATTTCTGAGGCTAACAACGCTCCTTCTGTGTGCATTTGTGGCTACAAAAGACTATTTGGGTGAAGGGAGAAGGTGCACTCATTGCAGATAGGAAGAAATGCTGACCAAAGGTGTATCTTCTATTTCATTTTCTTTATTAATTTATGTTCTTTATTTTTATTGTGTATTTTCACTTCTGTGCTTCATTGCTTTGGCTCACCAAAGCAGGGCTTAATAACTGCTCTTTCTTCTTCTGCATCTAGTCTATAGTGATTTCCCAAAAATCACACTCCTGCATTTTCTTCTCATCTGACACCAAATAGGCATTTCTGCCTCAGTGTGACAAGGGAGAACAGCTAAACCAAAGTCATCAACTATAATTTGGGGCTTATTTGTTTTGCAGCCAGGGGTAGCTGATAGTTTGAATGGTTTAGTGGGTATTTGTTTCTCTAGTACTTAAAGACATTTTAGCGTATTTCAGGGGCTCCATATTTATTCTTCATATTAAGGAGTATAAATATGATTCTAATAACATACTCATTTCCAGAATTGGGGGGAGGGCATAATCTTAAAAGTAGTGAAAAGATATCTTTGATATTTTCTCCTTAAGAAAAATGAGATTCAATATTTAAAATGAGCATTGGCCCTCCTTTTCATGATGATTGACTCTGATCTTGAACTTCCTCTTTTGTAAAGTGGAGAAGTACCAAAAATGTAAACTCCCCTCCAGTTCCATATGTGTAAGTATGTCTTTTCAGATGCTCTAAGGTTATCTTACAAAACATCAAAGGTTTTCCCTGTATTATAAAATTTTGTGGAAAATTGATTAAAATGTATGTTTTTTCTTCATTTAAGAAGGAGATATCAGGCCAGCTAGATGGCTCAGAGGGTAAAGATACTTGCCACAGAAGCCTACAACCTGAGTTCAAGGCCTGGAGCCCCCCTAAAGGTGGAGGTAGGGAACTAGAATAAGGTAAAAAACACAATCTTACATTACTGATTTGCTGATTTCCTTAAAGCACTTTGGACTGTTTGCTGAGCAGGACCTCACTTGCCACCTGGGGCAGAATGACCTGAAGAAATAGCTAAAACAACTTAACAACCTGCTGGCACCATGTGCATCGTTACAAAAAAATCTCACTTCTCGCTACCTCCTGATTTTAGATTATAAAATGCGAATACAAACTGGACTCATGACCAAAGCCTTCCAGGAACTCTCCTGGGTTTTTCCCACTGCTGACATCTCCTTTCTTCCTGTCAGAAGCCATGCCAGAAAGATTCCCAGAATAGAAGAAATGAATGCCACAAAATTGTCCTCTACCTTACATGCGCCCACACCCCCTCACACACATAATAATAAATGTTTTAAAATGTAAAATGACATGATTGACATCGTGGGATCACTGTTAAATGATTTCTGTATGCATTTGATAACTTTCTCAAGTATGGAACTAGCTTTTTTGTTTGTTTTTTGTTTCGTTTTTTTTGTAACAGATTGTTGAAAGTTATAAATCTTGGTCTATATTATATTCTCCTAAACTGCTATAATATGCAGATTACTGTATTTTCATTCTTAAATACCGTGTTATTACTAGTAACTTTAAAATGTTTTCTGTCCCTTGCCTAAGACTTGCTTTTAATTATAAAGTTGATTTAATTTCTTATGAAAAAGAATTCCCATACAACGTAACTGACTTTTTTCTCCTTCATTTCCTCCCTGATCTTTATATTTAGAAAATATTGAGAGACAAAGTGAAACATACAGAATTTATGCTCTAAATAGAAGGTAGATATGCACAAGTCTAAATCCTGGAGAATTCTTTCTATAAAAGTTAACTGTATTATTTCTATGAATTTATATATTATAACTATATTATGAATATTCAAAAATATATTTAGTCATATAAATATATATAAATATATTGTGAATATATAGTTTTATGAAGTATATACATAATGTATAATTTTTATCTATTTATAATATATAAATTCATATTATACTGTATAATATACAAATAATATAATTCATATTATATATAAATTCATGTTCTGTACATAAAAAATAATAATATGTGTGGATTATATATATATATAATTCATATATATGCTGAAACAATAATTATGTGTCATTATGACAGTGAATAGTAATGTTACCTTTTATGTATCTATACCATAGAAGCATACTACTTACCTAAAGGCCTCTGGGCACTTCTTAAGTTCTTTGTGTCAATGGCTTTCTTTCCCAGTGAGCTGTCCTTCCTCTGACTATCCCACACCAGCTATCAGTGCTTTTATTTCCCTTCCAAAGAGGTCCAGACCTTGCTTTCCTTTTCTTTTAAAACGTATTCTTCTCCCACATATTACTTCTGACTGCAGTTTCCCCTTCTTCCTCTCCTCCTTCTCTCCCCCTCCCCCTTCTCCTCCCCTAGATCCACTCTGCCCCGATTTCTCTTCAGAAAAAGTCAGGCCTCCCAGGGATAACAACCCAACATGGCATATCAAGTTAAAATAAGACCCTGCACGTCCCCTCACAATAAGACTGAATGAGGCAATCTAATAGGAGGAATGGGGTCCCAAATGCAGGTAAAAAGGTCAGAGACAGGAGTCCCACATGAGTGCCAAGATACATAACCATAACATATATGCAGAGGACCCAGCTTAGACCCATTGATTGTTGGTTCAGTCTTTAGGGTTCCTATGAATATTTCTGATTAGTTGATTCTGTGCACTGTGTCCTTAGCCCCTCTGGCTCCTACTATCTTTCATCTCTCTCTTTCATATGATTCCAGGAGCTCCTCCTGATGTTTGGCTGTGGACCTCTGCATCTGCTCCCATCAGTTGCTGGGTCTGTTGCTGGATGAAGCCTCTTTGATGATGACTATGCTACATTCCAGTATACAAGTATAGCAGACCATCCTTAGGAATCACATTGTATTTGGGTTCTCTCCTAGGGCTGTGGGCTATCCAGCTTTGGGTTCCTGGCTGCCCAGACACTGTGGGGCATGGGTTTCCCCTTGTAGTATGGGTTTCAATTTGGACCAGTCATTGGCTGGACACACCTACAAGTATTGTGTCGCCTTTACCCCAGCATATCCTGCTGGCAGGACAAATTGTAGGTTAAGGGTTTTGTGGCTACATTGGTGTCCCAGTCACTCCAATGAAGCCTTGCCTGGTTACAAGAGATGGCTGGTTCAACTCCATGTCCCTTATTACTAGGAGTCTTAGCTATGGTCACCCTCATAAATTTCTGGGAATTTCCATTGAACTAGTTTTCTAGAACAGGTGGGGAGTCATGGAGGAAGAGTATTGGAAGAGAAGTCCAGAATTGGGTCATTCAATGCAGACCTTGCTGTCTTAATACCTGACAATAAATACTTGAGATTTTAGATTCATTTTCTGATGAATAAACACTGGAATAATTAGTTGTAGATTTATTTTAATTAAATCAAAAATATAGTATATACTTCTTTAATCTCTAGTCATGCCTTCTGCTTTTTTGTACTTATAAACTTAAATTATTTTATAAGCTGCTTCTATCATTCAGGTAAAAATGTTAAAAATGTTACAAACATTCACAAACAGCCAGTTGCTCAATTGTGATTGCATTTAGTAGACACCCACTAAAAATTTTTACCGAATTTTTTCTTGTAATATCACTGTTCAAATACATTTTAATATGTTTCTTCATAAAAACTAGGCAACTTGCTTGCTTATACAAGTAAGTAATACAGGCAGGACTCTGAGCCAAGTTGTCTGAAGCTTGCCCTATGCATATCAACTTCTACACTAAATTGAGTTTTAAGATTAACATAATCTTGATCCCTGAGGGTCCAGATGCAGATGTCAAAGCACTCAATGAGCTGAGCAGATCAAAAATCTAAAAGTAAATTATGAGTCTTGAGAAAGATGGGCAATGTAAATGCTCTTACATTCATATTTTATGAATTATGCTTAAAATTTTCTTCCATATTTATTAAGAATGGCCTTGTACAAATTTGCAAATTACCAGCATTCAAGAGCATCACATCGTTTCAGCAAAATTAGTAATATATAACCTAGAAGGTTCATCACCATCTTAGTATTAGTGAGAATTAAATGTATTGTTTGTCCATTCATGACTCATAAATGTAGACATTTGCAGTGCCATTTACTGTACTTATTTCTTTCCCTCAATTTTAATGAAGAAGAATCTGTATGATGCTTAATGCAATGTTGGACATGGTTATTAATTCTTGATCCCTATGCTGTGCAGCCTTTAGAGCCAGTAGACAAGAATCTTAAAAGGAAGAAAGTAAGATTAAAGGGATGAAAGAGTCATTGCTTTTAATGAGCACACATGGTGTTCTGTCAGAACAAATTACCCCACGAAGCCTGTGATTAACTAGGCTGCCTCTTTTTCTGTGAGCTTACAGTACTGCAAGCCAAGTAAGCATAATATAAAACTGTCTGAAAAATTAGAAGTCAGTTTTAATTTTGCATTTATCACCACCTTGTCATTTGTGACAAGGCTTTATCATATACGTGATTTTGCCTGGAGAGATCAAAATTAAAATTTACTTAGATAAAAATGCTGTAGCTCAGTGCCAGACCATTGAAAAAGATTCTCCCCGACAAACAATAAGGTGTACAAATTAAAATGAATTCTTCCAGCTTGAAAACAGCATTGCACCAGTCTCGGCGGCTTCACTTTCTTCAGGGCTAACATAGATTTCCATTAAGGGGAATTTCAGACCATTAACCCAATTGGTAGTGATGTCCAAATACAAATCTTTGGGTACTTTGTACTTTTTCATCTTGATATTTCATCTAAACTAATTTTAGAAGCTTGGGTAAATGCCTGCTTGCAAAGGTGTGTGAGGAGAGAATATTTACTGTCAACCAGATGTCATAAGAATGCGAATAAATAATGCAGAAGTGATATGAATCAATCATGTAACTGTGCATTGCGTCACAGCCAGGGAGACATCACAACATGCACAGGAGCCTTGTTTGCACTTTTGGTAACCATCTGTGACTAAGAATATGGTTTGATTCCATTGCGTTCTGAAAGGTTCTGTCTATCTCTCTAGAGTCAACCATTGCGTCCCTCACTCATTAATATGGTAATTTCTGACGGGACTATGCTCCTTCACATTGCTGTGCACAGAAACTTTATCTGAGTTACCACGCAGTACTTCACAGGTTGTTCCTGTTCAGGCAGCTTTTGGCTTTTCCAACTCCTTATTGCACCCACAACCCCTAGGTTTCCATAGTTCCTCTCGTACTTTCTCTGGCGATTTAAACACAGTGGTGGTTCTGTTTCCGTGGCAGATGCTATGAACTGTGGTTTCATATTTCTTATAGAATCCCTGCAATTTCAATGTGCACGATTCTAAAGCTGTATCTTGTGTTTTATGGATTCTGTATCACACAGTAAGCCTCCCTAGAGCCCAAATGAAAATATATTTCGTGTTCCAAAACTATTACAGGATCAATTTTGTTTTTCAGATACTAGAATTAATTGCTATAAAACAAACCAGAATACGTATAAAAGTTAATCACAACATAATCACAGAATTGATTAGCAACGACAGTGTCATCACCAGTTGTCACCGGATGCTGCTATTTTAACAGGACACGGTGCTCTAATAAGTGAGTGATGAGCAAAAGAGATCTCTGTCGAACAAAACAAACAAAAATTTATGCTTTAGGTAACTGTTCCCCAAAGAGCTGGTGCTTCGTCTGGAGTAATGTTAGAAGGTTATGGAAAAGGAGGAGGTGGAACCTAGTTCCAACTCTTCATGGTCTGAATACTTGTTCTCCAGATGGTGGCACTATTTTTGAGAGAGTACCGAATCTTCAGGTGGTGGAAGTAGCTAGAGGAAGTACAGGCCGCTGAAGACTACCCTTACCCTGGGTTCCTGTCCTGCTCTCTGCTTCCTGTTCTACTGAGACATGAACAGTTCTCTTTGCACAATCCCACCATAGGCTGATCTGCTAACCGTGCCTTCCCTGTGAGGAAAGACTGAGACTCTCTGATAGCATGAGTTAGCTTCAGCCTTCCCTGTCTGTCATTGTTTCCATCAAAGTATTTTGTTCAAACCAACGAAAACATAATTAACGCAGATCTTCAAAGATGTGTTTCAGAATGAATCTCTTTTCTTTTTAAGTTAATCATCTCAAGAATTTATCTACAGCAATGGAAAGATGAAGGCCACAAAATCAAAGCCGATTTTTTTCATACTGGTCAATACTTACTACCTTCAAGGAAGAGGGAAAGAAGCCCATATTTGTAATATGGATTCCACAAGTTCAGTGACATGGCTGCTCTGCCAAGTCTTCAGCCCAGGATGTGAGAAGGGTTGTGCCACAGCAGGAACTGTTCCTGAGACAGGAAAAGATGAGCAAGGGCTCACGGTGACACCGTGGCATTGCTACAATGAAGGCTGGCCCACGGGCTGAGAAGAATCATGGCTGCCCTCAGATTGCCTGGAAGGCTTCTGATTCCTAAAGACCAGATCAGGGCAGGGAATCCCAGAAATTCTATTGTTCAGGAAAGCACTGTGTAAGGATAGGGAGCATGTCTCTTGCACCCTTTAAAGAACAGGCCCTGGTGCATGCTGTTATTTCAGTCTCTTTCAAAAGTACTATCTTAATCTCAGCATATAGCTTTCTGATTTCTCCTTCCTAGAAGCTGTATAGCCCATACTTCTTAAGCTACGTTCTTCAGGATAACCTTGATCGCCTAATAGTTATACTATAGCGAATGCATATAATCAAAATATGATAGGAAAGAATTATGTGTGGGCATCAGTGGCAGTTTATTATCTTGATAATAAATGTAAAAAAAATTTAAAGAGGGAAGGGCAATGTGAAAGGAGATGGGAGAGTGCGGCAGAAAGTTTCTAGAAGATAAATCATATTTATGCCATTAAAAACCATAAAAACATAAACTCTAGTATTTACTAAGTATAAGCAAGTAGTGAGAAACACATACACACAGCTTTGACCATGTGCTAAGTAGCACTAACAAAAAGAATAATAAAACTTTTAGTGAAATTATTGTCTGACACTTGTCTTTAAATGTAAAAAATATGCCAGCAGTTAGGCTGAAATATCGTCTGGACTTGCAGAACAAGTTCATATTCTTGTCAGGTAGAAAGAGTCCTTGTCACGTTCTTGGTTTTCCTTACCGAAGGACTTTCTTTCTCTTTGCTGTCTTTGCTTTTCTCACACAAGAGTGTGTCACTGAAGTTTTCCTAAACACAGGAAGTGGAAGGAATAAGAAAACCAATTTTCTAGGTCAAGTAGCCATGTTTTCCCTAAAAGTGGAATCATCAAAATTCAAGAGAAGTTAAGACTTGTGAAGAAGAAAAGACATGGCCTCGGAGACTTGCTTTTATGAAGGGCACCATGCTGTGGATGGAATCAGAAAACATTCTTCCACTTCCACAGCTATTAAGAGCCAAATCTCCTTCCAGCAGTGCAGCTGTTTGCTGCTTCCATCCTTTAAGCAATACCAAGAGGTAGACCTGTCAGGGTTGCTTTAAAAGTAAAAAACAAATGAACAAGTCTGATCATGATAGCATAGAGCTGTTACTCTAATACAGTACGTGGGACACAGAGGAAAGAACGGCATTTGACATCAGCGTGGAACAGACAATGAGGTCTCATCTCGGGAAAAATGGAAAGAATAAGATATTCAGCAGAGTTGAGTCATCTAGGATACAGGGTGAGCAGAAGGTAGAAAATAATTCAAATCCATAGATTAAGTATCATCATCTGCAATACTAATATTTCTATTAAGTACATTATAAGCACAAAATGACAATATTTTTGTATGCCAGAGACATTTTATAAAATCTAACATTTATTACTCTTTTAAGATTATATCTTGTTGTATAAAGACAAATTTTCTAGTAAAATATTAGTATTAAAATTATATTAAACTTACTGTTTTATATATTTCCTCTTCACAGTCGATCTGCCACTATGCCAATGTATGGATTCACTTATCATAGTCATAGCTTAAACGATTCTTCTAACAGAACAGAGTGAAATTGAACAGATGAATAAGATGAATATGAAGTGGGTAATTAATATAAAACCTACTGACAGGTTACAAAAGTGTCTACAGATTTTGTTCTGAGAGTCCTCTCAGTCTAAACGTGAAGAAAGTTAGCAACTTAGGAGAGGACCCCCGACAACACCTAAGGTAAATACATAAATGGATTTTTAGGAATTGATCCCAGGCAAAAGTGAATCCCCTCCCCCATTGCTGGATTAGTTCCAGATTTGTTTCTCAGCCTGTACATCTAGGACTTTCACAGGGAATGAGATCACCATGGTGTTGACTGGCGTTGGGGGAGCAGGAGATGAAAGGGTAGAAACAGCAGAGAGGGAAGTTGTTTTCTGTTACACAGAACACAACGTGCTGACTCAGACAACTTGACCTGCCTCTCTAAGCCAGAGTTCAAGATAAAGGTGGATCCACAAGAGACCAAACACAGAAGTCGATTTCAACAAAAGACTAAATGGGGGATATTTTGGTTTCTGATCTCTGTAAAGATTATATCTAAGGCCATTTGCATTAGATGAAGTTACTTAACAATTTTAGCACTTATAAAGAATGAATGTTCTGACTACTAGAAAAGCATGCAAATATAAATTTTTTTAAGAAGACAAAAGAAATGTTAGTACAGATTTCTTTGGGTAAATGTTGTCCTTTCATAACATGCTTTTAATATATACTCACATATAGCCAGTGTTTGATTTGGGGGAGGGGGTGTTTTTGTTTCGTTTATTTTTTGTTTGTTTGTTTTGACTGAAATATTCGCTGTCTTCAGAGCTAAGGTGCAGGAGCCAACTAGCTGTTTGCCCTGACCCTGTGGTGAGGGAGCAGGGATTTCCAAGCTGAGAGTCAGACTGTTTCTTTGTCCACATGACTGGGATTTGAGCAGAGCAGCAGGAATCTTCTCAGCTTTCAGAAAGTACACAAGGTAACAGCTTTTCTGTAGCACACCTACTTTCTCTAAACTCTGAAAGTGTTTGTCATTAATCATCAAACACAGCATTATCTCCCAGCTGCTATTTTAGAAAATAACAATGTCCTTCAAATTTATTAGAAAGAACAGTACAGGAACTGTGAGATTCAAAGTCCTAAAATCTTAAATATTCACTTTATAGGTCACAACCAATTTATGGGTCAAGAAACTAATTTAGTCACTTCCTAGTTAACTATTAAAGGTGAATAATATTAGAAGAGAATGTTAGAATTCATTACATACAGGAGAGAATAGGTTTTGATTTTGTGTATACATATTTTTAACGTGTTAGTATGTATTTCTTGGCACAAGCTCTCTTTAGGTTAATCTTTATTGTCTTTGAATGGTGTCCCTATGATCTATCATCCAATCAATGTAGAAATCACCCTTACTGAGTTCTGTTTTAGAATGTTGTCATAATTGTATAAAAAGTTATGAAGCATAGCCAGCTCTGTAAAATCAGTTTAAGATGTGGCCGAGGCTGTTCTTCCTGTAACCATAGTCACCACCAACTCAAGTAATTAAGTTCCTTGAATCACATAAACTCTGTCCTAGGAAATGCTGATGAATGCCTTCAGTGCTAGCACGACTTATCTATTCCCTTTACAAATCAATAGCATGAGTGGGATTGATTGTTGAAATTATCTGCTTTGAAATGTTAGACACGCACGATAGCAAATTAATATAAATTAATTAACATAAAATGGTTAGGTCATAGTTCAACATGTGATCAGAAACAGAATTTATTAGTGTCAGGAAGTTACTTTTTTTCCTAAGAACAATTAAATTTACACACATTTATTTTAAAGATCTAAACGTTTACACTTGATATTTATATGAGTTAAGATTACATTGTTTATAGGACAGAACACAGTAGTAAATGTATTTATTTATATCATAATGACGCTATAGAAATAATTAAAATAGTTTATCACTTTTCAGGCATAAAGATGGAAGTGAATATCTGAAAGGATTTATAAAACAGCATTTTGAATTACAGCATCAGTTCTGAATTTCCTTCAACTTTACTATAAAATATTGATATTGTCACTTATTCTTGTACTTTTAACTTGTTTGTTCATGCATCTTCAATATTTTACATATCATATTTATGATACCCAAAGCAATTTTGATATATGTCTACACTGTCAGTTGGCCAATTAAGCACACAATGTATGTTCTACCATGCACACTGACAACTCTTTTGAGGGGAGAACATTTAAATATCTGCAGTCTTTCTTGTTTTGAAAACACTTTAAAAACTTTTTTGAAGTTTACAGAGTTAATTTCTAATTTTTAAGCAAGTTTCTTTCCAGTTAATTAATTTACTTTGTCTAATTATAATTTGTTATTTACTCATTTAAATTTTCAAGAGAGGAACTTACTATTTAGCTCAGGCTTCTACAAATTCATTATCCTCCTGCCTCGAGGGTCTGAATTCTAGGATTATAGGTTCATGGCACCAGACAGGTCTATTGTCTATCTCTGAAATTATAGTTACAGCAAACTATATTTTCTTCCAAAATAGAGAAGATAAAAATGCTATTTATAAATGAGAATGTAATGGTTTTATGCCCATGTGCATTCACTGCCCTCCAAATTATGTAAAATCTATAACAGTTGTCCTGAGTTAGAGAGGAAATAGATGCCACAAATGTTCTACTTCTCCTAACAGGAAATGGCTCTGTCCTTTCATATTCATCAGAGGAGTTTTCAGAAGTCCAGTACGTTAACAAAGTAGATGTTGCAGCCGAAAATCAATTATCACCAGAACTGAGGAAGTCAGACCTTTCCTAAGTGCCAGATGAAAGGTGAGAGGAAGCTCATAAACACCTCTTAGAAATTAACAGCATGGTCATTTTCACAGGGCGTCCTGCCTGCATCTGCCGCCCGCCTCCCAAGGCTTCTCCATACTGCAGACCATGTGTGGCACAGCTTTGCACAAGTCCAGTGTGAAGCAGATAGGCTGTGACTCATCACTTCAGGAATAGAAAATGGCCATGCAGACCTTCTGCATGGCCCTGGTAACAACCATAACTTGTAAGGACTACACAGCCTCTAAAGCACACTATGTGCTAGATATCCCCATTGCTATTTCTTCCTCCTAATAGCACATAAACACTAATCTAAAGCCAGGTGGTAGTGATGTACATCTTTAATCACAGCACCCAGGAGGCAGAGGCAGGCGGATCTCTGTGAGTTCAAGGCCAACCTGTTCTAAGAGAGCTAGTTCCAGGACAGGCTCCAAAGCTACAGAGAAACCCTTCCTCAAAAAACCAAAAGAAAAAAAAGATACAAAACATTAATCTATCATCAAATATCTACTTCCAGAGATCTTCCCAAAGCATGGGAGGAAGCTAGTCTCCCGTTGTTTTCTGCTTCTGCCACCAATACTCTTTGTATACATAGGAACACCACTGACAAAACATCAGGAAATAGAACCAATAATGTCAAGAGGGAGCTTTGAAGACTCTCTTGAGGAGAGAAGAACAGACTGCAACCTACAACATGTTGCTCATTTTTTTCTAATACCTCTAGAGAACCAAAATAGGATGAGAAACAGAATATCAGACAGGGACACACCAACAAAAAAAAAGACTGTCCTTATAGTCATCATTGGTAGACATGTAATTTATCTGACATGGGAGGGAGCCATGAAATATGTGATTTTTCCTTCCATCTTTCCATTTTAGGCCACAGAACAAAAAAATTAACTAAAGGAGAAAATGTAACTCCATGTAAAAGAATGAGTACCCAGGGGTGTTTGAAGTTTGCAACAGAAAGACCCTCCGCAGGCGTGTGTGTCAAGGGCTCAGTTCTCAGTGAGGTACTGTTAGGAACCGTAGACACCTAAAAGACGTCGCCCAATGTTGTTGAGAGTTCATGGGTGTAACTTCATTGGCATTTCTAGGAGCTATAATCTCACAGCAGACTTACTGTTCTTCTGGCTCTTAGAATCTTTCTGGTCTCTCTCCTGCACTGTGCCCTGAGCACTGGGTGCTGGAGCTGTGTTGTACATGACCTAACTGGTACTGGATAGCACACAATAACCTGTTCTCTACAATTTGATCAGCTGTGGGTTTCTATAACAGCTGGAAAGAGAAATTTCCTTGTTGAGGGGTAAGAGCTAGTCTTATATATGTATATGATGGTTAATATTTAAAATATAATTAGGAATTACACTGGTTTAGTATAGTGGCAACTGTAGCTCCTCTAAGTTCCATGACATCACCAGCCCCAGGGAATTGGCTAGCTTCCCAACAACATGGCTGCCTAACTAGACCTGAACAATGACAGTACCAATAGACATGCTAACACAGAAGAGGACTATCTCAAAAAAAAATTTAAGCGACTAAAGACTGTAGAAAATAGAAGAAAATGTCTTCCCCAGGGAAGAGTTTCCCAATTGATTATCCAATACCAAGTGGCCAGCCCTGAATCACATACATACAAGTAACACCGGGCAGACTCTACAGACTTAGGAGCAAAGGGAAAGAAGGAAATCACATGATTCTATTTTAATTAAAAAAAACAAAACATGGTGAGCCTAGTGGGTAACTTTAAATTATTAGGGCATGCCTTCAAAGATGACTATGGAAATCCAGTCTTTCCAACGTCTTTCTCCAGACCCTAAGGAGATGAGTGTGCTCCACTCTATGATCTTGCTATGATGTGCTGTCATGAGGCCAATTAGTCATGAGCACAAACATACTAAGTAATTCAAAATAAATCTTTTCTCTCTGTAAATAAATAATTTCAGGTATCTTGTCATAGCAAGAGCAAACCTTCTAACACTAATGTTAAGCCATGTCATTTCAGTGTTTGTCTAAAGACATAAAATCCTTATATAATCCAATGTTGTCTGTCTAGCTTTGTCTCAGTTGTAGCTGATGCTAGATGCTGTCTTCCAGAAAGATCACTTGATTATGTAATGGAATAAGAAAACGATTTCTGAAAACTTCCACCTTCACTTAAGACAAACTGCTTTGTCAACTAGAAAGGTTAACATAGAGAAGGTGGGAAGAAGAGAGATGCAGAAGGGGACCTAACTCTTCAGAGCCTGAGATAAGGTCACACCCACACCCGTCAGGGAGAAAGGCTGAGCACAGGATCCTTTCTGAAGAAAGCAAACCAACAGCACTTTCTTACCCACGTACCTCATTGTATTTTTTGTTATTCCAATTCTCTTTGCTATGAAGCCTTTTATAGCTCTGAGTGCACATCTGTTCTATTCAAAACTCCAGGCATTCTGTACTATCTTTCAGATATCCTCCTGACATTTGAGATTTGAAAACTTGACTCTTCCAAAACACAAAGGGAGACATGATGAGTCCTGCCTGTTTCCCTTGAAGTCTATTTGCCTAAATCCTTTCACATTTTTTTTAACTCCACTTGTTCTATATTCAACCTTTTCAAGTCTGGATTGCAGAAATACTCAAATTTTCTCAAATTCCTCATTTTCCAATTATTTCTGCCTTTACTCTGAACTTGACTGCCTGTCAGAACTAAAAGAGGTGCGGTCTGCAGTCATCGATCTTTAGGGACTACTCATTTCTAAGTGTGTTAATACTTGACTTTTTGTTTCCTGGCTTCATTTAAATTTAAGCAAATATTAAGATAATCATTGAGCACAGACTCTGAGCTGAAAACCAGACAGATGTGCACAGTCATTGTAAATTCTGTCATTGCACCTCTCTTCTGCCTTCTGATGACAGCCTGTGTACTGAGCATACAGTGGAAATGCAATACAATACTCATTTCTCTTCCTAGAATTAATTGTTCTAAATTAAAATACAAAAGAATTTGCTTCACTCTGACATTTTTATGAATATATGTCATTTTACTTTCCTCTTATTTGTGTCCCCCACTGTCTTCTCTATCTCTCATCTTATAGGTCACTTTGCTTGCCCTAACTTCCTCCTATCTGTTCCCATGTTACAGTATTCCACTGTCCATACACACATGCAAGCGCACACACGCACGCATGCACGCGCGCACACACACACAAAAGCAAACATAGCTATATAACTTTAAACTGTTCTGCATATAAGAATGGGGATGTTAGTTTTGGCTTTCTGAGTTCAGCTTATTTCACTGAACATTAGATCTCCAGGTGTACTTGTCCATGTTGATTCATGTCTTGAGTGTCAAGACAGGAATTCAAGCATTAGACTTCGGTTTTCCATTTCAGCAGAATCAAGATACAACTCAGAACTGGCGGTAAGCCTTCAGGAAAGTAGTGAAATCAAGTATTTTATTCCTAACAGTTGAAAGGCAGAACAGTCACAAATTTCTATAGTAATAAAAGGACAGATGGATTAGAAATAATATCAAGCATGCTGAAATATTTAATGTTAATTTCCAGTGGCTAAATCCATTAATATTCATGGGAAAATTTGAGGCTATAAGAATAAATAGTAAAATTCTATGATCCTAAACTTCTCCAGATATCACAATTATGTTGTGTGTTCACACATGCATTGGGGAGATTGAGAAAGGAGGGTTGCAAGTTTGAGTCTCAAAACAAACTGGAAAAAGTGAAACAGATATGAAGAAAGTGCTGAGTAAAGAAGGCTTAGCCTAAACGAGAATGTAAAACCATCAGAAATTAAATGCTATGACCAGAAATGATATGAACCTAAGCTTATCTAAGGAGGTAGACAATAAATCCCAAGTCTACTTTTGAACTTCCTTTTTATTTTTGACTCCAGGTGGATATATGTTTGAAAATCTGAAACTGGGCAAGGTAGAAACCAAGGAATTACATCATGCAGAGTTGAAACAGTATCCTGGCTGCAGGGGATTATCCTGAAGCATCTCAAAAGTACTGCTTGTTGAGACATGACAGTAGATTTACCAATTACTACAGTTCACAGTCCCCAAGGATATGGTCCAGAGCATATGATCTCCATGTGTCATATAACATCATCTGCACATCCTGGAGGATGATAATAACATCTGAGTTATAGACTGTGAAAATACTATGAAATAGTTCTGATTGCAGTATGATTTTGTGCAGAACTACAGCATAATAGTGACATAGATTGATGTGGGAGTGTCATATATCAATCTGTTGATTTCATTGTTTAAGCAATAAAGAAACTGCTAGGCCCATTTGATAGGCCCACCCTTAGGTGGGTGGAGTAAACAGAAGGGAAGGCTGGGAGGAAGAGGAAGTGAGGTCAGACTCCACAGCTCCGCTCTCCGGAGCAGACGCAGGAGAGACGCCATGCTACCTGCTCCAGGGAAGACGCACAACATGCCCCAGCTCCGACCCAGGATGGACTTAGGCTAGAATCTTCCCGGTAAGCGCACCTAGGGGCGCTACATAGATTATTAGAAATGGGCCAGAGCAGTGTTTAAAAGAATACAGTGTCTGTGTAATTATTTCGGGGCATAAGCTAGCCGGGCAAGCCAGGCGGCTGGGGTTTTGGGGACATAGCCCCGCCGCCGCATCCTTATTACTACAATAGATGAATATCATATGACATAAAAAATAAAGGTTAAATATGACATCAGAGCTAAAGGTTAAAAGGAAAATAATTGAAGCTGTGGACCAAACTGCACACAGATGGAGTGAATAAAGATAGCCAATAGCTGCACAGAAGAGGGACAGATGCTGTGCATGGTCAATTCATTGTATAAATATTAGCCTTTAAGTAGTTCCTATACAACCCTTGACATTTGTTAACAAAGAGTTTGAAATGATGTGTTAAGTGGTATAACTAAAGTACAGAACATATTTCTTGGCATTAAGAAAAGAAATTGTCATTTCCAAAAAAGGGATGAGGGGAATAAATTACCAAATTTGATTAACTCCTGTGCTAATGATGAGCATTCTGTTTCTGAAGAAGCCCAGCAAGTAGACAAAGGGGGCACCTTCCCTTCTTGATGTACAACACTGTGTTTTCTTTGAGTCTTGCTTGCAGAAGGGCTGAGGAAGTGAGGAAAATGGTCTCTCGGGAAGTTAGAAAACTGGACTCCTGACTTCAGCGTTTGTTTTTCTAGAATATCTCAGGCTCTTTCCTTAACTATGCCATTTGAAGTTTGCCTGGAAAATATCTTATCGCCAATCTCATATTCTAGTCTCTGTGTCTGACATCTGTGATCAGAGGTGAAATTGAAGCTCTCATCCAACTAAGTCAATAAAAAGAAATATTGAATTTGTACTGGCTACAAGAACTTGGAAAGAAAGTCTGGCTTTGTTGTGGTTTTGTTGTTGTTTTTCTATTGGTTTTTCTAGTTGTAAAGTTTTATTATTAGTAATAGTTTTTTTTCTTTTTTTTAAATTAATTTATTTATTAAGGATTTCTGCCTCCTCCCCGCAACCGCCTCCCATTTCCCTCCCCCTCCCCCGATCAAGTCACCCTCCCTCATCTGCTCAAAGAGCAATCAGGGTTCCCTGACCTGTGGGAAGCCCAAGGACCGCCCACCTCTATCCAGGTCTCCTAAGGTGAGCATCCAAACTGCCTAGGCTCCCACAAAGCCAGTACGTGCAGTAGGATCAAAAACCCACTGCGATTGTTCTTGAGTTCTCAGTATTCCTCATTGTCCTCTATGTTCAGCTAGTCCGGATTTATCCCATGCTTTTTCAGACCCAGGCCAGCTGGCCTTGGTGAGTTCCCGATAGAACATCCCCATTGTCTCAGTGTCTGGGTGCACCCCTCGCGGTCCTGAGGTCCTTGCTCGTGCTCCGTCTCCTTCTGCTCCTGATTTGGACCTTGAGATTTATGTCCCGTGCTCCTCTGTCTCTGTTTCCTTTCATCGCCTGATGAAGGTTAATATTCATGAGGATGCCTATGTGTTTGTCTTTGGGTTCACCTTCTTATTTAGCTTCTCTAGGAACATGCATTATAAGCTCAATGTCCTTTATTTATGGCTAGAAACCAAATATGAGTGAGTACATCCCATGTTCCTCTTTTTGGGTCTGGCTTACCTCACTCAGGATAGTGTTTTCTATTTCCATCCATTTGTATGCAAAATTCAAGAAGTCCTTGTTTTTTACTGCTGAGTAATACTCTAATATGTATATATTCCATACTTTCTTCATCCATTCTTCCGTTGAAGGGCATCTAGGTTGTTTCCAGGTTCTGGCTATTACAAACAATGCTGCCATGAACATAGTTGAGCATATACTTTTGTTGTATGATAGGGCCTCTCTTGGGTATATTCCCAAGAGTGGTATTGCTGGATCCAGGGGTAGGTTGATCCCGAATTTCCTGAGAAACCGAAACACTGCTTTCCAGAGTGGTAGCACAAGTTTGCATTCCCACCAGCAATGGGTGAGTCTTACTCATCTTGCCACTGGTGGTAGGGTAATGAGACTGCTTTTACAAATAGCGCTGACACTTCAGACCCATTAGGACAAAAGCTCAAACTGATGAGAGTTTATTTTGTTTGTTTTTATTTGTTTGTTTTGTTTTGACATTTTTCTTAAAATCCAAGCTGCTCTCCAAGACCCTGGTGAAAATAACAAGATTGCAGTAAAAGACAGACCTCATTCTCCTATTTTGTGTCAAGATTATTTTAACAGTATATGTAGGATGCACTGAAGATTTTCTGATTCCTATCATAACCAACTCCTGACTTTATAGGGTGAGGAATGGCAAAAAGAAACCGTACCATCGTCTTTCCTTCTCACTGTATTCAAATCTCAAAATCATATGTGAAAATGCCAGAGGATCTACTTTGGATCTGAGTTGGAGAACTATTTCAAAAATAAATTTCCTTCTTGTTGAGTAATATATACAATACATGTAATACTCTCCTATCCATACCTACATACATCATTCTTCCTTTGTTAAAAGTCTCTGCCTCTTGTGTAAATTCCAATGAACCTGGAAGATTTTGTACTAATAGAAACAGGGCAAATACAGAAAACAAAGGATGCATATGTATAATTTAATGGCAGCAACAATAATAAACCCAGAGCAATAAAGAGAAAACTGAATCCATGAAAACAAAGAGAAGAGTGACTAACGGGACAGGAAGGCTGGTGACTTGAAGCTATAAGTAGCCATGTTTCTGGGTAAGCAAATGCAGAGACACACACAAAGCATGAGCGGTGCAATTAATAACGTCGGATTGGATGTCGCAAACTTGCTCAAAGTAGGTTTTAGACCTTATTGCATACACAATAGAGAGAACTATAGGATGTGGGGCATGGTCTTTGGTTTGACTGTTCCACCAGAGTATGTAAATTACAACACCATGCTGAATAGAATGCAGTGATTTAAAGCCTTTGGTGACAGCAATAGGCTCATAAATAAAGTGGTAATGGATCACCAATCACTATGATGCAATGTATTCTTATAGGATGAGGCAGCAGCAGCATGGTGCCTCTGTGATACTGTTGCCAAGTGTTACTACCCCTGCATGATGTTAGACAATATTAGAAACAATTTTACCTGAGACAATATAAAATTTTAGAACTTTCCGAACTCAAAGAACAATAAGATATTCACACATATCTTTGATACGTGCGTACAGGTATAGTATTAAATAGTCAGAAGAGTGATACACGGAGTTGAGAGCGACTCTCACCTAAGGATGAAGTGGTATGCAGAGGATACAGAGTATAGATTCTGAGTAGAACATATATGCACATAAGTATTTTTTTAAAAAGAACATTCTAATTTTTTTGTTTCAATATTTACAATTTTTATAGACATATGATGTGTCAAATCCAAGGAAAAACAAGAGTTACTTTTCTATTAACCAGAAAAAAGTTTAGCTATCTTGATATACTTTATAATCATTTAAACACTCGTGTTATTTTTGATATTTTTAATAAAATTAAGATTTATTTATTTATCATTCAAGTAAAAATTATTTGTTGCTTAAGGCTGATAAGGATATGTATTGTAAACTAAAGAGATGGCGTGGTGTCAACCGCACTTCCAGTTCATGCAAAGGACCTAGATTTCATCCCCAGCACCCACATAGCATAGCAACCATCTGTAGTGACAGTTCCAGGGGACCCAATGCCCCCTTCTGGCCTCTGTAGACAAGAGGCATTCACATATATGGAGGAAGAAAAAAAATCACATCAATCATATACATAAAAAAGCAAATCTTTAAAAAATATGAACCTCAAGCTTCTTGCATTAATTCTCTTGCATAGGAAAAACTGATACCATCTGATCCAAAAATATAATTGTCCTATTACCTTAGATACAATCACTGATAATGCTGGGAGGTTTGCATCTAGTTGGTGATTTGTTTGGAAAGAAAAGTGTTCTGATGTTTTCCTAATTCTAAGACTTTTGGCAGTGATGAATGGGTTGGCTGCTTGGTTGGTTGGTAACTCAGTTATTAGTAAGGAACATAATGAAAAGACAGGAAAGTCTGGCTTAGATATCTCTGGATGATTGTGCAAAATGTAATTGATTGTGAAGAGTAATGTTTCTAATACAAATTCTAGCAGAAACCATCCAAAATACTGGAAAATGAACAGCCCAGTGGGTGGGAGATTATGTAAGCATCATGTATAAGTCTCTTTTCTCAGCGATCTCTGTTCCACCAGTGGGGGGAAAAACAGATATTATAGAGCCAGGCTTGGTAGTGCATGTCTTTAATTCCAGCACTCAGGAGGCAGAGGCCGGAGGGTCTCTGTGAGTTCAAGTCAGCCTGGAATTCCAGGACAGCTAGGGCTATTACAAAAAAAAAAAAAAAAAAAAAAAAAAAAAAAAAAAAAAAAAAAAACCTGCCTTGAAAAATCAAATTAGAAATTGGATATTATAAATAATATAAATTATAAACATGCACATTGCTAGGTATAGCCACACTTCCTAGCAGTTCAGACTTAGACTCTGAGTCTCTCTCAGGAAAAAGTCTTCTGAATCTCAATCCAATATCTTAGGGGCAAGTGGATTATACTGAGACTCTTGAATCCTCCAAAAGGCAGTGTTTTATGGTCACCGAAACTGACAGCTTAGAGTTTAGATATCTGTCTAAACTGGCTGTAAAATAACCCTAAACCCAGTGTTATAAAATCATTGACCTGCGAACATGTTCCTTATAACCATTCCCTCAGAAAGGGAATTGTTTTTATGATAAAGCAAGAACTTCATGGGTTTTATATTGCAATGAATGCTGCATTTCCCCCCACAGAGTCAGCTATCTGTTACCATGGAGAGCTAGCGATGTTCTAAACAGTGGGTTAAAGAGGAGGGTGTCTGGAACCTAGGGGAAGCACTAGCACATTTTGAAGCTCTCGTGCTCCATTAAGGGACTGGAAAGCTAGAATCAAGTATGCCAGCAAAGTGGGGAGGTAAACTTCATATCTTTACTACCCTCTCTGCCTCTCTCCTTTCCATCACAGTCAATCCCCAGTCTCATTTCCAACTCTGTAGCAAATTATCTGTTGTGGATTCTCCTCATTATCTGTTCCCATTCCAATGGGACTAGCAGAATCTGGTGGAACACCCTCCTTTACTCCCAACACTCTCAGCCCCTTCTACCAACTTAAGTGCCTGCTTAATATCCAGAAACACATTTTACCCAGAAACTCCAATGGCTATGCCTATCAGGATCCCAGAAAAAAAATCCTTACCAGGCAACATGCAGTGACCACACTGCTAAGAACCAGAGAGGACAACAGAAACCAAGGAACAAACACCCAGTCAACAGAGTCAAGACCAGATATCATCACCTAGTATTACAATCTCCCCAAATCCATATGCCTATATACCCAATTTTTTTAATGAGGTTATAGTTAACCTGATACCCACAATACATAAAGAACCAACAAAGAAAGACAATTAGAAATCAATTTCACTTATAAACATAGATACAGAAGTTCTCAATAAAATACTTACAAACCTGTGGAGACTCAAAACTGGGAGCCTATTTTCTTGTCTGAAGGTCAGAGAATTTCACCTTGCTCAAAGTTGTTGCCATTCCACCCTGACCAAAGGTCAGAGAGTTGGACCTCACTTTTATTCCTTCAAGGTTTGTTTGTTTTTACCTCAAACCAAGGGTCCCACGTAGATTTAGCTCAGAGAGCTCTTCTTTTTCAGGTTGTCAACAGGTGTGGCTAATATCCAGACCTTGTATTTCAGGTGTAGAGAAGTAGATCTGTTTCTACCTCAAACAAAAGTATAAAGATCTAACTGTGTTCCTCATCCCTTAGGGAGCTAAAATGGATTTCACCCAGAGAGTGGTTTGCCCAAGAATGTTTTAGTCTAGGGTGTGAGTCTTATTTGTCCTGTTCTAACAACAGAAAGTTTAACTAAGAATTTAGCCCACAACCTTCAATTGGTCTCTTCATTTCCTTGCATCATGTTAATGCAGTTTTTTTTTTTTAAATCTTACTCTGACCTTTGTGGTCAGGAGTATTTTAAGCTGATGGAAATCAAACGTGGGTGGTTTCAGTATTCACTGGAACTCCCTTTTAGTACTATCCTGTTTTCTGTTTCATTATTTTTACTTGTGTCTTCATACTCTTTACTAACTTTTCTAATCCCAATGCCCCTACCCTATATGTGGTATCTTTGTTGAAACTGGTCTGTAACACAAACCAAATCCAAAAACAAATCACAAAAATCATCCACTATGATCAAGTAGGCTTCATCCCAGAGGTGCAGGGATTGTTCAATGTATGTAAATTGATAAATGTACTCCACTGTATAAACAACCTGAAAGACAAAAGCCATTCTATCACAGAAGCACTTTCTCAAACATGTTCATGGCTGCTATATTCATAATAGCCAGAAATTGGAAACAAACTAGATGTCCCTCAACAAAAGAATGAATAAGGAAAATATGGTACCTTTCCATAATGGACTATTTGTAACCAACCATTAAAAAGAAAAGAACATGAAATTCTCAGATTAGAGGATGCAGCTAAAACAATAATCATTTTGACTAAGGCAACTCAGGCCCAGAAAAAACAAATAGAGTATTTATTCATTAATACGTTGATATATTGCTTAAAACTGAACTATTCTGGGTGCCCTGAAGAAGGAAACAGTTGTAAGTCAGAGATGAAGTCAACTTGCCAAGATTCAGGATGAAAGACAGCCCCAAAGCAACCCTTCCAAAGTGGGAAGATGTAAGGGTGACAGTCTGGAAAGAGTCGGAGGCAGGAGGATCAGAACAGGCAGTAGAAGTTCACTAGAAGGGGTCGCCCTGAACCCAGTAAAGAAATGGCCTCTCTTGAGAATAACTGTGGAGTTGAATTGGATAGACCTGAGCCTGAGGAACAAAGATGGATTGAATTCTGGAGCCACCTACATTTGAATAGGTATACAACTGCAAAATCTGAGAATGTCAGAGTTCTAAGCACTACCCAACATCCACAGGTGAATGATATTTAATAGGTTTTGAAATTATAAACATTGCAGTACATCTTTAAGTTGTTTATTAGAGATCACTCTAAATTTTTATTAGAAGCACAAAGAGGAGTAAATTTCATTCTTATTATTGCCTTTGATATATACTGCAATGTCTTAGAAAAACCAAGAATAATACAAACCCTGAATTAGGCACAAATCAATGAAGATAATAAATAACACAAATAGGCAAAAGAACAGAAGTTTTATCATGATCTTAAAGGATTCAGAATAGACATTTAGCAAAGTCCAACAGCTTTTCATGACAAAAGCCTTGAAGTAATATGATATAGAAGGTGCATGACTTGAAGTCATAAAGGCTATAAAGCAAATAACCTATTTCTAACATTGTACTATAAAAGGAAAACCCGAAGCTTCTCCTGGAAAATCAAGAATGAAACAAGAGTGCTGATGGTCTCCTGTCTTATTCAGTATAGTGACTGAAGTTTTTAGCTAGGTAAATAAAGCGAGCAAAGAGAATTACATTACATACAAATAAATAGGCACTTGTCTAATAATCCTTACTCATATATGACATGATTCTATAATTGAAAGACTCTAAAGTCTTCAGTAGAGTATTCTGACATCTGATAAAAACAGATTTCAGAAAAATAGCAGAATGCAAAACTACATTATAAAGATCAGTACTTTCCTGTAAACCAATAATAAACATGCTGAGAAAGAAATCAAAAAACCACCAGTGCCTTTCACAATGGGTTTTTTGTTTTTGTTTTTTTTTTTTTTTTCAGAAAACACTTAGAGCTAAACTAACAGAGCAAACATAAGATCTTTAAAAGGAAAATTTTAAATACGAAGAAAAGATATTGAACACAACAAAATTAAAGGTCTCTGATGTTCACTGGCAGAAATCATACTGTAAAAATGACTATGTGATCCCAAGTAATTTACACATTTAATACAATTCTCATCAAAATCCGAAAGACATTCTTCACAGAACTGGAAAAAAATCCTAACATTTATATGAAACCACAAAGACCCTGAATGAACATAAAAGTCCTAAGGGGAAAAATAAAAATCAATGCTGTAAATATCACAATACCAGATGCTAAATCATTCTGTTGAGCCACTGCAGCAAAAATAAATGGGCTGGGAAAAACAGAAGTGTAGACCAGTGAACTACAGTGGAGGACCCCAAAATAATCCCACATAGCTGCAGTCACAAATATTTGACAATGCTGTTGGATACATATATTCAAAGAAAGACAGCCTCTTCAGCAAATGGTATGATGAAAACTTAGTCCCCACGTGCATAAATAAAACAAGATCCAGATCTCTGGCTATGCATGAAAAGCAACTCAGAATCAATCGAAGATCTGAAGGTAATACTTGAAACTTCAAAACTGATAGTAAAAACTATAAATAAAAGATTTCAATATGAAGGTATAAGGCAAGAACTTTCTGATAGGATTCTAGTAGTTCAATAAATAATAGCAAAAAATCAATAAATGAAAGGTTGTGAAATTCGAAGGCTCAGCACAAAAAAATCAACCAGGAGAGCTGAGATAGTACACAGAGTGGAATTCATATCCCGAAAATATAACGGACTCAAAAATTAAAGAAAAAAGTCATCCAAACAATCAATGAACATATTGACTGAATAGCAAATTCTGAAAATAAGATACACAAATGTTCAAAGAATATATAAGGAAATGTTCAACAACCTTTGCTAACAGGAAAATATAAATTAAACCTAAACTACAAAGAAGTTCTAGCAAGATGGCTTAGTAGGTAAAGGTACTTAATCCTGTCATATAACCTGGGCTCAATTTTTGGAATCCACACTGTGGTTGAAGAGAATTTACTCATGCACATTGTTCTCTGACATTTACACATGTTGTATGGCATGCATCCCCTCACATACACAGAGGATAGATAGGTTGGTAGATAGATAGATAGATAGATAGATAGATAGATAGATAGATAGATAGATGATAGAAAGATAGATAGATGATAGATAGATAGATAGATAGATAGATAGATAGATAAGATAAGATAGATAGGTAGGTAGATAGATAGATAGATAGATAGATAGATGATAGATAGATAGATGATAGATAGATAGATGATAGATAGATAGATGATAGATAGATAGATGATAGATGATAGATAGATGATAGATAGATAGATAGATAGATAATAGATAGATGATAGATAGATAGATAGATAGATAATAGATAGATAGAAGAAAGATCAATGAAATTAAAATATATAAACTTCAATGAAGTTCTCTCTCATCCAATCAAAATAGCTATCACCTAGAAGACAAATAAGAGTAAACGCCAGACAGTATGGTAAACCACTATGGAGGCACCTCAAAATCTAAACATAGAAGTACAATGTGATCCAGAATATCAGTCTTGACTAAGAAGTAAAAATGGGACTGGCAGCATAATAAAGAGTTAACTGTGCATAACTTATTGCAGTTTATTATGCATTTATTGCAGTTCTACCGGGAGAAAGAACATATTGGGAACATACTACATTCCCCACACAGTAGAACTATATTCAACCATGAAGAATAATGAAATCATGTCATTTGCAAGAAATGGATGGAACTGGAGATGATTATTTCAAAAGCAATAAGTCAGACTCAGAAAGACAAAAAAAGCATTTTTTTCTGAATGAAGAAAATGTATCTGATTTGAATGTAGAAAGAGGATTGAACTTCATAAGGAAAAGCTTTAAAAGAAAAAAGGAAGAAGCTGGAGTGAGGAAGAAGGAAGCCAGAGCAAATGTCATGTTTCCTTTCACTTATACAATCTAGATTTTCTCTCTCCTCTCTCCATATGTCTGTCTCTATCTCTCTCTCTCCCCCTCTGTGTGTGTGAATGGTGTGTGTATGCATGTGTGTGTGTGTGTGTATGTGCATATATGTGTGTGGTGTGTGTATGGTGTATGTGCATGTGTGTATATGGTTGTGTATGTGTGTGTGCTTGTGTGAGTGAGTGAGAGAGAGAGAAGGAGGTGAGAAGGGAGGAAGGAAAGGAAGGAGAGAGAGCGAGCGAGCTGAGAGCAGAATGGGGAATATTTGTAGAGAAAATGGCCCAGTGAATGAGGGAAAGAGATAGGTTAGAGAGGGCAGCTGTGAGAAAAGAACACTCATGTAATTGTATTAAAATTTTCATGATGAAACTCATTCTTTTACATTGTTACTAAAACATTGATAAAAGAGATAAAAAATATTCGAAACACTATATTTTCTTATTTGTTGTACACTGAACTTCTAAACATTCTCAATTCCCTTGTCATCAGAACTAATCTGTAATAATGATGGCGGCATGAAATCCTCATATTCAGTGTGATCACATTTATGAACCATAATAGAACATATAGTGTGTTAGATACGTTAAAAAACATTTAAGATAAATATCTTTAATGTTCTGTATGATATTTTAAAATAATAACAGGATAATTTAGAATGGAAGAACCCATATAGTCAAAGGTGATGTTGAAAAAAATCTTAATTATCTGCTAATGAGACTCAAGACAAAAATCTTGAAAATGAACTATCCATAACATAAGTTAGTAGATGATCCATGTTAAAGAGATAGATAATTGATAACTATTATGATAGATAATTGATAACCATTAGGATAGATAATTGATAACTATTAGGCAATACAAGGGAACAGGAAGGAAGGAAAAAGGTGTGAAGAGATGGAGGAGGAAATGAAAATAAAAAAAAGAAAAGCATTCCTCTCTTCTTGGATACAGAGAAAGAGGAGAAAAGACAGAAATAGATGAAGCATTCTCTGAATCCCACTCTGATGGCTAGTTCCCTAAGAGATCAGAAAGTGAGGAGTACTCTTGGACACTTCCCAAAGGCTAATTGCAACCTCCTTGAATTTATCTTCCTCCTATGGAAGAGCATATTACACCTGAATAGATAGTACATTTTTTTCCAAGAGCCCTTCACCTGGCACAACAACAGAGTCTGTAAGAATCATTGAGGTTTTTATTTTCATAATGTACCTTTTTCAATTATTCCATTCAGTTTATTTTATAGATGGGTAGGAAGTGTGATTTGCCCCAGGGTGTACCAAAAATTGGTTCCAGAATCACCATGCTCTCCTGCATCAAACCCCATAGAAGCTAATGCCTTTATGTAGAAAGGTGTAGTGTTGATAGGTAACCTACCTGCACCTTCCTGTCCACTGTAAAACACATGTTGATAATCCTAAAACACATTTGTACTAACAGTAAGGGAATAGCGATGAGAAAAACCAGTACAAAAACAACTTCCTAAAGTTGTTTTTAGGCTTACTTGATTGAATTGGGAACCAATATATAGAGTGCCAGTTTTTTAAATGTGACACATTACTTTTAATGTCCAGAAAATATTTTTATGGAATAATACAGTCAATGCATATGGACAAGATTGTCTCAAAATAATAGAAAAGCTTAGGTCTGGAAACATGATTTAGTGAGGGAGGGCTTGCATAGTGTGCATGAAGCCCTGGATTATCTCCCTGTGAAGACTTCCTTTTTTCTTGAATACTGTGCTTTATTTTGTTTTATCTTGATTTTTGAATCAACATTTCTTAGTTATCCCAAAGTTATTACTGCAGAGAAGGCATCTGGTTATGTATCTAGGCTCACACAAATTCTATGGGCAGGTGCTATATCCTGGTGGGATATAAATCATTTTCCTTTCCTTTTTGGCTTTAAATGTTAAAATGTTTAAATGTCAAAATGTTGGTTCACTTCTTCGTAAGTGATAATGCAGCTAAAATATGGAAGACAGCAGATTCTTAATGTCAAATATCCTTCCTACCAAACCACCTGTTTTGTTTATGCATATTCATAAAATATGTCATTTCTAGAGAAGCCAGATTAATGAAATGAAAATGATAGATTTGTTATCAAGTTTAAATCCTTCTATCTCAGATAATCTTAGTAATCCAGCTCCTCTACTTGTAAAGGAACTGATACTCATCACAGTGTCTAAATTTGCATTCACCCTCTCATTCCATTAATATCCCAGATTCCATCATACAGTGTTGCCTAACTGCCATCACCATCAGTGCCTCAGCATTCATGGACTCTATCAAAATGTACCCAATACACTAATACAATGTATATGAATACATCAAAGAAGAAAGGTGTGGATGTAATGCTAGCATTTCCCAGATCTTCAGCTAGAAAGTACTCAAGAGCCATTCGAAGCCATGGGCTTCCTCCAGAGACGTTATGGAAACAATACACAACTGCAGTCTTACTACTACTAGTGAGTCTATAGGAACAAGAAGAACAGATACACTACAAAAGGACTTCAGAACATGGAATTAAGCTCATAGCATGAGTATAGAGAAGCAGCAATAAAAGGAGAGGAATTCATGATGGTATACCATCAAACCAAGAAAGAAAGAAATAAGAGGGATGAGCACCCATGTAGAACAAATATGAAAATTATGATTATTGTACTAACATTTGAAGAGATATACCACAGGAGGGCCAGAGGCATTGTAGAGAAGACTCCAAAAAATCATTCAAGATGTATCTTTTGGTCTTGAACCAGATCAATTACTCATTGCAATGGACAGTTGCCAGTCAAGCTGCTGGGACAAAGGGGTATACTATATGACACACCAAAGACTCCTGCAGCATGTCAGGTGGGAACACATCACAGGGAAGCACAGGGATACACAGTTACTACCAGTATTTAGTATACCTCAGATCTAGAACACAATTTAAAGTAATTGTCGGGGCAATGCAGACATAGGGTGATATCCATTCAGAGAGCGGTGGATAATGTGGCAGGGCACAGTGTGTGTGTCTACTCTGTAAGCTTTATGTTTCTCCACTCATCCGGGTTGTGCCCTTTCCATCCATTTCATCACTCTCCATGTTGGCTTTAATGACGATGTGGCATTTCCTGACTTGCTGCTGAGTCTTCGTCCTTTCAATGTTATTTGTCATTTGCTCATTCATTCTCCTCATTCAGATACAGTTATGATTTTTATCATATATTATTTGGAGTAGGGGGTATATGTGTGTGGGCCCATATTTCGATATGGCACAAAAGCCATTAGCCCAGTCCGAGCTGACCACGTAGCTCTGCAGACAAGATGTCTCTGCCCTTAACAAAGGCCAGGATGCCTGCTCCTAGCTTCTTTTGTAAAGATGTGGATTACCTGAGAAGAGATGTTTGACTGAAGCTGATGACTTAAGAGTTCAGATATTTGGTGCTTCCTTCCTTTTGTAATTTGGAAGGATGTCTTATAGAGATGCTAATTCAGGGCCTACCTGACTGCTAGATGCGGAAGTGATTTGAGGCAGGCACTTGGCTGCCTAAGGAATGGCGTAATGTGTTTTCCCCCTTCCCCGCTCAATTTGGTGTGGGTATATAAAATGTTTGGAGAATAAACGGCAAGCTGGCCATTTTCCATGATGACGGTGTAAGCTATGTCGGTTCTTTTCCTGGCGACTCCATTCCAGCCGGTTTGAGGAAGTAGGGAATTTATGTTGGACCCTCACAGGCCACGACATATGTGTGTGTAAGTGTGTGCGTGTAAAGATGCACATAGTGCATTTGTAGATCAGAGGACAGCTTTATGAACTCAATTCCCTCTTCCCACCTTTCCATGGGTTCCTGAAAATGGAACTCGGGTTGTCAGGATTGGGAGGCAATCAACTTTACCAACTGAGACACCTCATAGGCCCTATGTTGTTTTTTTCTTGATGCTTTAGAATTAAGTGTCCTAACAGGATTAGCAGGATTTAATAATTTAATAAATTGAATTTATTAAATACAATTTAATAAATTGAAAAAACTTTCAATAAAATTGATTTTGTAAAAAGACATAGAAAACATGAGCAGCTACTTCAATATGTGTAGATGGCGAGTGTACTTTCATTTCCTGACTCCCCAGATATAAATAATCTATATTAATTACTATATTAATTACAACACTGTTTGGCCAATGGCTTAGGCATATTCCTAGTTAGCTCTTACAAGTTAAATTTACCCATAATTCTTATCTATGCTTAGCCACATGGATTGGTGCCTCAGTGAGGCATTCTTATCTTGCTTCCCGTGTATCTGGGTGGCAACTGCATCTGTGTCTTTCCTCTTCCCAGAATTCTCCTAGTCTGGTTGCCCCAAATACACTTCCTGCCTGGCTACTAGCCAATCAGCATTTTATTAAACAAATATTATTGACAAATCTTTACAGTGTACAAAAGCATTATGGTATGGTAAAAATCCTGTGCATAATTTTACTTAATTATTTACTAATTTATTTATTCATTTTATTTTATGTGTATGGGTATTTTTATTCCATGGATGTCTCTGTGCTGTGTGCACACGGTGCCCATTGCAGCCAGATATGGCATCATATCTTCTATGGAGTTACAGACGGGTTCCGGGAACTGAACCCTAGTCCCCTAAAACAGCATGCAGTGCTCTGAACTCCCGAGCCATCTCCTCAACTCTATGTTAAAGAAATGTCTGCCCTTACAGTTATTTTTTTGGCTTTCAAATCCCAGAAGGATGAATTTATTATTATATATGTACCTTATCCAAACACTTACAAAACAAATACAAAATGAAATTGTCATCAGCAGGAGTCAAAGAATTTTATATTAAGACAGCTAAAATGAATCAGTGTACTGCAACAATGTATCAAGAATTTGATTTCAGTCTGTAAATCGCAGGTACACAAATAGAAATGATGTACAGAGGAAAAAGTTAAGTAATTCTCCTATTGAATTCACAAACTGAATTTTTATTTGATTTCTCTGTATTGGGGGGGGGGGGGTAATTTGAAAACGCTTTCTTTTGTTTTGTTTACCCAGAAACTGGTTGCTTTCCTTAAATAGCAAAAAAAAAAAAAAAAGAATACATACATAGTCTGTATTCACAGTGGGTGATCTTGATCAAGTATCATAAAGGATGAGACCAGACTGGCACAAATGTTCTAAATGTGGAGGTCCCGACGCTTTGCTTAGGAGCGTGTAGTCCAGTGTTGTGGAGATAATAATGCCTGGGTGTGTTACACTGATTCTGTTCTTGAGAAGCTGGACATATTCCATCAGACTCTATGCAAGGCAGACGCTGTGCTTCCTTGCCTCTCAAATATTCTCTTGTTCCCATGGTGATATAGCAGTGAATTGCTAAGTTAGGCACTGTGGTGGCTAATCTTGTCAATTAGATGGAATTCAGAATACCCTCAGAGACACACTTCTTGGTGTGTCTGTGAAGGCATTTTCAAAGAGGCTGAGCTGAGGTGGGAGGACCCATCCTGAAGGTAGGCAGCACAGTTCTGCAGCTGAACTGAGAAAACACTTGTGGATGCAATGTTGCCGGCTGCATCAGAGTTCACAATCTGCAGTTAGTGCTGCATCTGCAGTCATGATTTCTGATACCATGATGGACTGTTACCATCCTCGTGCCGTCACTGACAATATCAACAATTGCACCAAAATAAAGACTTCTACAAGCTGCTTTTGTCAGGAGTTTCGTGAGAGTCGCAAGAAAGCTCTCTTAGCATAGTCTAGGAGGGTTCATAAAGCCCAGGTCCTGGCCTCCTTTTGTCAAAACAGGATCGCATATCAGGAACCAACAGAACTCAAGTTGGCCAAACATTCGTGTACATGCACATGCACACATGTATGCCTAGATGTAGATACATGAGTGTGTGAACATGCGTGTTACAATGCATATGGACACGTGTATATGAATGTGCTCATTCATGCCTGAGCATGTGGTAGTCAGACATTGATGCCCCATCACTTTGCATTGCTTTTTTGAGATAGATTCTATCACCAGGCCTCTGTGTTTAGACTAAATGCCAGTAAGCCCTTAGACTTGCCTCTGCCCCCAGAGCTGTGATTATAGTCCTGTGCAACTACATCCAGCATTTACATTGGTCCTGAATATCTGAACTCAGGTCCCTGTGCTTACACAGCAAACATTATCCACAGAGCCACGTCCCCAGCTCCACCCAAACTTTTTTAAAATATCAAAACAGAATGCTGTTTTATAGTATATACGGCCTTCTATATGCAGCATCCTTGCCTTAATTTCTACCAGGATGTATGTATTTAGGAAATTGAAAAGCAATGATAGATGGTGGCACCTGCCTTTAATTCCAGCACTCGGGAGGCAGAGAAAGGCAGATCTTTGCGAGTTCAAAGCCAGCCTGATCTACAGAGCGAGTCCCAGGACAGTCAGCACTATTTTACAGGCAAATCCTATCTCAAAAAAAAAAAAAGAAGGAAATCAAAAAACAGTCATGTCACCATGGAATCAAAGCCATGGCTTTAAAATCCCCTCACTCTTCAGTCTATGAATTCACCTCCTTAGAGGAACAACCTGGAAAAGTTTCAGAATGCCTTGTGACAGCACTAATCACCTGTCTAATGATTACTGATAGGAAATGAAAATATCTACCGTACTAATGCATCTATTAGATAAAAAGCTAAGGGAAATTGCTACAATATGATAGAATAATTCTTCTAGTTACCCTTCTAAACAACACTGTCGTGCTGAAAATAAAAAATCTTAAAATTTATGACTTCAGGCAGACTATCCTATTAAATTGCAGTGGGTGAAAACTGTCTCTTTAAAAAATATATTTAAGTATTTACCTGGCCTCTTATTACAGTCTGGGTGTTAAATAACAAAAAAATTCAAAGATATGAAGGACAGATTTTACTGAAAATTATTATTGAAGGACAAAAAGCCACTACCAGAATAAGAATAAGGTTTTATTTCACTGAAAGACTCGGATCATAACTTCAACAGGGCAGCTTATTTGATGGTGGGCAGTGAACAGTGCTGGGAAGACCAGGGCATGGGACAATTCAGGAGATTCTGGTGTGTGAGGGACTGTTCCACCTTGAAACTATTCCAAGATGGGACTCTTCTCAGGAAGAGTTGAGCCCAAGTTTCCCTTTTGTGACAAGTTTTCCTTATCTCAAATGCTGCTCAGTTTTTTCCTTCTAAAATACTGGTGAAAATACAGAAATAATAATCTAGGGCATTGTCGTAGGATTTTTATTTCTGTGAAGAGACACCATGACCATGACATCTCTTATGAGGAAATATTTAATTGGGGTATCTAGCTTGCTGTTTTAGAGATTCAGTCTATTACCATCATGGCAGAGAGCATGCAAAGTGTAGGCAGATGTGCTGAGGCTGAGAGTCCTACATCCTGTAGTCAACAGGAAGTTGACTGAGACACTGGGAAGTATCCTGAGCATAGGAAACCTCAAAGCCCACCCCCACAGTAACACACTTCCTCCAACAAGGCCATACCCACTCTAACAAAGCCACACCTCCTAATAGTGCCACTGAGATTATGGGCGCCAATTACGTTCAAACTACCACATTCCAGTCCAATAGAAAGAAATGTGTTGCAGTCAACAAAGATAAATGGAGTTGGAGATCTGACGTGTGCTTTGACATCAGACATGGAGATGCAGAGTTGGCAGTTTGTCCAGATTTTCTGTCTTTGCTTTGGTCCTGTGTTTCCTCATTAGGCTCACTCCTCCACATTTTAACAATAATGTATACCTTGTGACATTATATGTTGGAAGCATGTAATCTGTGTTTTGATTTTGATTTTACAGGGGATTACAGATTTCATGAATAAGAGATGACAAGAATCTCAGAAGAGACTTTAAACTTCAGACTTTTAAACATTGTTGAGCCTGTGATAAGATTATGGGAACTTTTGAAATTGGACTAAATGCATTTTTCATTATGATATTTTTACAAGCTTATGGGAATCAGGAGTGGGATGTGTTAGTTTGAGTATAGTTGGCCCCTACAATCTTATAAGGAGTGGCACTATTAGGAGATGTGGCTTTGTTGGACTGGTATGCCCTTATTGGAAGGAAGTATGTCACTGTGGGGGTAGGCTTTGCGGTTTCCTATGCTCAGGATACCTCCCAGTGTCTCAGATGACTTTCTGTTGACTGCAAGATGTAGGACTCTTAGTGATAGCTACAAAACCACATCTGCCTGTATACTGGATGCTCGCTGCCGTGGTAATAATGTGCTGAACCCCTGAAACAATAAGCAAGCCACCCCAATTAAATGTCTTCCTTTTAAGAGTTGCTATGGTCACGGTATCTCTTCACAGCAACAAAAACAAAAACAGGCATAGAACACAGTGTTTGACAAGCTCTCATGATATAAGGAACAGATAACATTGTTGCTTTTGTTACCACATGTTAGAGATATCTTTGATGATAATGATGGAAAGAAGTAGTTAGTAACCAACACTTGGTTGTACAGACTAATGAAATATCACATTCATGTGTATGAATACTGGTTGGTCCAAAGAATTTTCGGGGTTAATAACACTAAAATGTACATACAATACAGAATGTTATTCTAAAGATTGAAGTAAAATCAAAACCAATCATGGACCAGATTATCTAACAATAGATCATAAGATACTTTTACGGTTTTCTGGCATCCTAAATAAGAGGACAGAACACAGGCTGGGATATGGGCTTCAGGAATCAGTATGGAACAACCTGTTTCACCGGTAACCTTGGGTATTCTTGGCTATTCCTTCCTTTCCCCAATTATACTATGAATATTAGCATAACTCTAACTTCAAAGTTGTTCTAACAATAAAAAGCAATCCAATTAGTGTTCCTAAAGCCCTTTGGAAAATCCCTGATGTGTTTAAAATGTATTAGCTGTGGTTTGAGAATGTGGTGCCCTTTCTCTCTGCTCCATATGAATTAGTCTCGTTGTTATGTGGTCCTACTTTAAAGACATCGCCAGATCATTGCATGGCAGTAATGTGTTAGAACAGCGTGGTCTCGTGTGTATGCAGATTGTTTGCTTTTTGTCATTCTCAAGGTCTGCCAGCATTCTAACGTCAAAAAATAGAAAAATATAAGCACAGAGTTACAAAGTAGCTGCTACAAGATCACAAACTTTTTAAAACATGGCAGTAGAGGAAACCAAAGCCCTCCTCTGGGCGAAGGTTGAACCCAGAATCCCATCAAGACACCCTTTACTTGCTGTGTTGTAAACGAAAGCTAATTAGCATCTGTTTTTTTTCCCATGCAATTAAAACAAATGTGTAGCTGCACAGATTCTGCCTCCAGCCCTCTGTTACCTGGCTGCCAGAAGACACAGAAATCTGGATTGCTATATACACTCTATAGGTCTTATTTGAAATGTTCAACTCCAATAAATTTCCCCTTCTCTGGCCTGAAGAAAAATTTGTTCTGCATCTCAAAATTCTTTGTGGATTCCCCAAATAGCACTGCTGAGGCCTTGGTGAACAAATCCATCTCCAATAGAGACTCTTAGACACATTTGGGGAATCAGGGATTGAGAAATACTGCCTCTTGTTCTTATGAAGAGCTATTGAACTCTCTAAACTGTAAGCCCAATTATTCATCTTTGGCCTTTCTGCCCAGACCTCCACAGCTCAGTTTTTTTTTTTTTTAACCCAGCGTTCCACTGTCTTTCCTTGGTCCACTTCAAGAGCTGTGCTTTGTCAAACAACTCAAACCTGTTTAGAACCTGTCATGACAAAAGACTGATTAAACCATAGGCTCTGCAATCAGTATGGTACATTTTAATAAACATTCTGACAGAAAACATTGCTCATAATATAGCAAGGAACATAGAATCGAGTTACTGAATTGAAGAAAATCAGAAGTAACTCTGTTGAATTATTTGAAATAATTTCCAATCAGATTTGAAAAAGTTATCCATGGGGAAAACAATGATTAACTAGATTCCACTGAAATTAACAAATTGTGTGTGTGTGTGTGTTTTAATTGGGGTGGAGGTTTTGTTGTTGTTTCTTTGTTCTGTCTCAGACAGTGTCTCACTATCGGTCCCACTAGCATTATGTCGCTATGTATCCCATGCTGTTCTTGATTTTACAACTCAAGATTCTCCGGCCTCGGCCTCCTGAGTGCTGAGATTATAGACTTACGCCACAATGGCTGCCAAAAGCTGTGTTTTATGAACATTGCTAAGGAAGACAAAAGGCAAGCCAATGACTAGACAAGTTATTTATAATTCATAAGCATTTGATAATCAAGCAACTTATCAAAAAGAGAAAGGAACTGAAGAAAGATGGATTTCTTTCTAATACTCAACCCCAGCAGACCCTCCCTGCCTATCCAATGGCCACTCCTGCCAGGGTGACAAATAGGCTCATGGCAAATCCACACTTCTCCTTCTGCTCCTCCAGACACAGTATTTAAATCCAAAGCTGAAAACCTGCTTTGGGTTTCCCATGCTCTTCTGACTCCATTTCCAGTTGATCGCAGAGATCTTCTTCCCAATCTTCCATTTTCTAACTAGTCTCTTTATTCCAGCCTTCAACACCAGCAGGCATTCCCTGGGAACACAGCAGCTGAACAGACCAAAAGAACAGATTAGACAACGAAAACCTTCACCACTCCTTCCTCCCTCCAAATCCCATTCCCCAGTCTCATCCCTAACAGAACACCAACTGCAACCTTCCTCTCCCCTCCCCTCCACCCACTGACTACATCTCCTGTAGATCCCACAGAGTGTCTCCTCCTAACCTCCCTTCCCTTACTCATCACTTTATCCCAGCCCCCAACTCTGGGGGGGGGGCACCCCCTGCTAAACCATGGCCATTCCTGCAAGAACCCCAGGTAAACTACCCGCAGACCTTCTTACTACCTCTGTTGCCTCAGATCTACTCCCCCATTTTCCAGGGCTATATTAGACTATCTAGGGTGATTTTCTTCACCGTCTTGCCCTATTCCATGGGGAGGAAACAAACAGGTCCTGGTTCAGGACACTCTGCTCTCCTCCCTCCTGTGAACAAACCCCTTTAGACTCTGTAGCCTGCCCTTATTCCCAAGTGTCAGCTCCTAATATCCAGAAACACATTATACCTGGAACCCTCAGTGGTCATAACTGTCAGAGCCAACAAAAATTTCCTACCAGACAATTCTCAGCCATCACAGTCTCTGAAAAGCAGACAGGAAACAGAAACCAAGGAACAAATCAAAAAGATAAAAGCAGAAATCAACACCTAGTGCTACGATCATTCAAATCCCAGACACACAGATGGCAGCATAAATGAACAATCAGTAACAACCAAGGCACTGCGTCTCCACAAAAATACATTATAACCTGTATGAGGATGATAGAAGTCCTCTAAAATGAATTTAATAAATCTCTTAAAAGTAACCAGGAAAGCACACACAAACAATTAAAAGAGGAAATGAATAATCCCTTCAAGATATTCAGATAAACACAAAAAAAAAAAGCAGTGGAAGGAAATGAATAAAATTTTCAAGACCTTAAAATGGAAAAAGAATCAATAAAGAAAACCCAAACTGAAGGAATTTTGTTAATTTGAACAGGATCTACAGAGGCAATCACCAACAAAGTGCAAGAGATGGAAGGGAAAATCTCAGGTGCTGAAGATACCATAGAGGAAGTAAACACATTGGTCAAAGAAAATTTCAAGTCTAAAAATGCTGTGGGACAATAGTCTTTTATCCTGTCGCTTGTATTATTTGTAATAAAATGCTGATTGGCCAGTAGCCAGGCAGGAAGTATAGGTGGGGCAACCTGGCAGGAAATAGAGGAGGAGCAATGAGAACAGGAGAATTCTGGGAAGAAGAAAGATCAATCTGTAGTCATCACCCCAGACACAGAGGAAGCAATGTGAGAACGCCTCACTGATAATGGTACCAAGCCACATGGCTAACACAGACAAGAATTATGGGTTTAGATGTAGAAATTAGTGAATAAGAAGCCTGAGCTAATAGACCAAGCAGTTTATAATTAATGTAAGCCTTTGTGTGTTTCTTTGGGACTGAACGGCTGAGGGACCAGGTGGGACAGAAATCCCAACCAATATAAAAAATTCCTGACATGAAGAATCCAAGAAAATTTGGGTACCATGAAAAGACCAAATCTAAAAATAATAAGAATAGGGGAAGGAAAAGAGTCCCATCTCGATGGCTGGAAAATGCTTTCAACAAAATCATAGAAGAAAATTTTCCTAACATAAAGAAAGAGATTTCTGGAAAGGTATAAGAAACATACAGAACACCAAAAAGATTTGACCAGAAAAGAAAGTCCCCTCAGCAAATTATAATCAAAATACCAAATGTACAAAACAAAGAAAAGTATTAAAATATGCAAGGGAAAAAGAGCAAGTACCATAGAAGGCAGACCTATTAGAATTATACCTGACTTCTCCATGGAGACTCTAAAGCCAAAGGGCTTTGGAATATGTGCTGCAGACTCTAAGACGCCACAGATGCCAACCCAGACTACTATACCAAGCAAAACTTTCCATCACCGTAGATGGAGAAAAGATAAGACATTCCATGATAATCTCAAATTTAAAGCATATCTACCTGCAAAACCAGTTCTACAGAAAAGGCTAGAAACTCCAACTGAGAGAGGTTACCTACACCCATAAAAGCACAGTAGATAAATAAACTCACATCAGCAAAATCAAACACACACACACGCACACACGCACACATACACATGCACACATGCACACACCACCACTCACAACAAAATAGCATGAATAAACAATAATTGGTTACTGATATCTCTCAATATCAGTGGTCTCAATTTCCTAATAAAACAACACAGACTAATAGAATGGATGGGAAAACAGGAGCCATTCTGCTATATCCAAGAACTACACCTCAACATCAAAGATAGACATTACATCAGGATAAAGGATTGGAAAAAAGGTATTCCAAGCAATAGGACATAAGAAGCTAGCTGTGTAGCCATTTTTAACACCTAACAAAATAGACTTGAAACCTAAACCAATCAAAAGAGATAAGGAAGGACACTACATAGTCATCAAATGTAAAAATCCATCAAAATGGCATTTCAGTTCTTAACAGCAATGCTCCAAAAATAATGGCACCTGTGTTTGTAGAAGAAACACCACTACCGCATAAGTCACACATTGACCCTTATACACTCATAGTGGGGACTTGAATAATGCACTTTCGCCAATGGACAGGTCAAGCAGACAAAAACTAAAAAGAGAAATACTGGAGCTAACATACGATATAAAGCACATAAACACAACAGACATTTACAGAAGAATATAACTTCTACTCTCCACCTCATGGTATTTTCTCCAAAAGTGACCACATACTCAGACACAAAGAACATCTCAACAGATACAAGAAAATTCAAAAAATTCCCTGGATCCTATCAGACCACCATAGAATAAAACAGAATATCAACATCAGAAACAACAGAAAGTTTACAAACTCATGGGAAATGAATAACTCTACTGAATGAAAAATGGGTCAGAATGGAAATAAAGAAAGAAATAAGACTTTCTATAATTCAACAAAAATGAATATAGTATAAAACAAACCTAAACTTACTGGGCACAATGAAAATGATTCTAAGAGGCAAGTTCATATACCTAAGTGCTTATATTTAAAAAAAAAACTAAAGAGATCTCATATGGGAAATAGCCTGCAATTTTCTCAAAAAAATTAAACATAGAGCTAGCATATGAACCAGCTGAACTACTTCTGAGCAGACACACAAAGAACTCTATGTCTTTTTACTGAAATACTTGAATGTCTATGTCTACCCCTGCTCTGTTAACAACAGCAAGGAAAATGTATCAGTCTAGCTATACACAAAATGGATTGATAATGAAAATATGTGTGCATTCATACAGTCATGTATTTGTGAAGTAAAAGGAAAATATGATGTTTTCAGGAAAATGAATGAATCTGGATGAACGTTGAAAAGAAGTCATTAGGGTGGAAAGGTTGAAGAAGAAGAGGACTGGAGGAAGATAAATAAATGCAAACCATGTGTGAAATACCATGAAGAATCTAACACTTTGTTTGCTAAACTAAAATAATGAAACGATCGTAAAAAAAAAATAAGCCAACACACACAAAAAAACTCACTAAAATTATATAAAATTAAAAGACACACGGTTTACAAACAGCTGATGTTCATATTCAGTCAACAGGAAGGCTTCCTACAAATACCACTCACATAACACAAAATTACTACCCAGCATTGATAATAGCTTAATTATAGCCAGGGTGAAAATAATTTCTGTAAATATGATGCAGAAGAAAAGCTAGACGCAGGCCGTGTTGGAACACAGTCCAGGCGTGGAGGCATGTGGAGAGAATTCCGAGTGCTTGCGAGAGCGTGGGGAGAGACAAGAGTCTTGTGACCTAACTTCCTTCAAATCACGGAATTGCTCTCAGAATGTGTTTTGAGATATTTTCAGGTGTAGCAGATAGGAGTGAATTTACAACAGATTACTCATCATTGCTTGCTGCTGCTATTCACTTACGTGTTTAAACTATCCTTTTTATGCCTCTACAGAAAAACATGTTTTTGCCACAGGGGGTTTATGCTTGTGATTGTACACGTTACTCAGGTAACTCTTCTTATCCCTCAGGGTATAAATTGTCTGATGCTCTGAATAAGGTTGGCTATTGTATGAAACTTCAGTCAGGCCCATTTGTAGGCCCTGCTCTCCCAGGTTCTTGCTGCCAGCTAGAATGGCAAACAATGCGCTGTGTAAATTATTTTATGGCCCTGCACACACCTTCATCTAGAACTTCCATTCTCCAGAGCCGTGAGAAAATAAACATCGGTTTTGTAAGCCACTCATAACTTGACAATGTCAAACCAGGCATTTATGAATGTATGATTGTTCAGTAAGCTATAAATAAAATGAGAAAAATGAGATGTGGTTATATTTGAAGGCAGGAGAGAATGGTCATTGAGAGAGGTGACTGGGACTGAGATGAATCCTAAGTTTTGCTTCATGACCTAGATAGAAGTTATTTCGTGTTTCTCTAATGGGAATTCTTCCTCTGAGTAGTTGTTTTTCCTGTGCTTTTCTCTGTACTGCACAGGAAAGAAAATAATTATGCTGTGTGTGCCTGGTTGACACCATAGATGAAGTAATAACTTGTTGATATGACTCAGGCATTAAATATTCCATTTTTTTATATATGATGACCCACTTCCTGACCCAGTTAGTCACCCAGCCTGCCATTTACGTCAAACATGATGAAAACTCTGTGCTGGAGGCGAATTATGGAGTCTTCAGATGCTGGGTCTTCCAAGCATGCTTTCTGCTTGTCAGTGCTTCTGACTCTGTGCATAAAATGAGCTGGATTGCTTACCAAAATGTTTTTTTGGGGGGTCACTAATGAATGTAATTAGAGTTTCGGAGAGAGAGAAAATTATGCAAATAATATTAAATATATCCTATCTATTTGCAATATGCACAAAGGTTTGGCTTGGCTTTAACATGGAATATGATAGCACGATAGATTTTCTGATTCGGAAGTGGCACTGTTAGGTTCAAGCATACTGAACAACACAAGATGTACAAATAGTTACTTGAATGTTTATTTTAGCTCATAATGAAGTTCAAGGCAGCATGATTGTGGAGTATGCTGGTCAGCCAAGGGAGTTTCAGTGGTGAACAGTTTAAATACGTTGCCTGAACTAGAGAAAAGTGGGATCAACCTAGCTGTCATGCTAACGTACAGAGGCAAGGGTGAGAAACATTGCCTCAGTGAATAGGTGACCACCTGACAATAGTTTACTCTAACCAATGGCACACTTATAGCTAGAGAAGGGTCAAAAGATAGCCAGGTACTTAAATCACTAAAATAAACAAATAATGTATTAATATACTTCTGAAAGATTTATATCTCTCTTGTTTGTTTTGTAAGCACCATTACAGATTTACTACTTAAAGAGAAGTGTTCTTACTTGGTCTTGCAAACTCGCCTGGTGTACCTACCTTCACTCCTCTTATTGCCTTAATCTCATATGATTTTCAACAACTAGTCTTTCGACTAACTGGCATCAAGATAGAATATCTCCTTGTCATCAAAAAATCATAAGTAATTATTAGAGGCCATGTCTCTGCTCAATGAACAATAGAACCAAATGAAGATTAACTATCTAATGCATAGACATTAAGATAAGAAAAAGGCATCAATTGCAATGGCTATCTAAAAATGGAACAATTTTTACTTTTAGAAAAAAACTGACAATTTGTGAAGTCATCCAAGGTTTTATAACTGGCCAAGTTACTAATTGAAATCTAATAGCCGGAGCTCAAGGACATGGTAAAAGGTCCTAGCGTACACAGGACTGGACCCTAAGAAAATAAGTTACAGTCTAAAATGTCAGCAGTGTCACATTTGAGAAACCCTGACCAACTGAAAAAAAATATTTTATTGTCCATATAAACATATAAAAGCACAAAAGGGTCACCACATAACATGAGTAAGCTTACAGCATATATTTAAATTAGTTTCACTGTGTGGATGGATTGTCAGATCTGACTGAACATTGTGCTGTTTTCAGTTTTATTTGGTCTTAAGGATATGAATGATAATAGAGATTCACTGTTATTAACTCCGGTAGAAACGCAAACACAGGGAGAGATGTGAGTGAGCCAAGGTGAGCCATACAAACAATCACTATTTCATCCCCAAGAAAATATTCAACATAAATGGTGACATAGAACAATCCATGTAGAGAAAGAACTTGTCATAAGATACAGAAAAAGTTTAACCAAATTAAAGAGTTGCAGATCGAGCCTTCAGAGCAGGTTAATTCACTAAGTCTGTAGCGATGACTTGTCAAAGTGAGCATCAACACTGAGAGAAAAAGTAACAAAAAGATGAGGATGGAAAAGTATGCAATGGTTTTAGAAATTACGTGAAATAACGTAGCACAGGGCCCTGTATGCAAAGGAGAGAACCAGACTATGCAGCCTTGGACTTAAATATTACTGGGGTAATACCAGATTTGTCTTTAGACCAATAATCAATGAATGAACCTTATCATGCATCCTGATTTGGGAATTAGAAATATTTGACAAATTCCATTAAGATTGTTCTTTGTATTCATTTAAATGCCAATTTTGTAAATGGACAAATTCAGAATGGAATATCTTTGTACAGTTTGCACATTTAGGTAACAAAATTCATTATCATTGTGATATCATGTTTATTTATTCTATTTTAAAGTATCAATACATTTAAATCACCTCCTATAGATGATTCTTACTGACATTCAAGGAATTGAGTTTATAAATATGTATTAGTATTCATTAAAATTTTAGTGACAAATACATAGGGTGTTGTTTAGTGATTTCTAAGTTCATAACTGTTATGCAGAGAGCTGAGAGTTTCTCCCTCATATGATCCAGTAGATTATCAAGTTTTTCTGACAATAAATGGCAGGAGATTGTAGGACAGGGATTGGTGGCATGCCATAGTCCATAGATCAAGTACTAACTGATTCCTAAATTTATACAACTGACAAGCTAAGGATGGATAATATGTTATTATATGATAGGAAAATGCAAAAATACAAATATCTTACAATAGGAAGCATTCCATTGACAACCAATTTTCGGTATCCATGAATATTTTACTCAGCTCATGACTAGAATAACACCATGCTCATTTATTTACGTATGACCATTGGCTGATTTACATAGGGTAGAGGTAGCTATCCCTGGAAGAGACAAGCCTCTATAGAAACTTTGCCCCAGAGTAGAAGTTGCTTGTTAGGGCCTAGATAAGATGGATTCGGTTTCAATGTCAGCTCTTCTCCCAGTAGTCACAAAGGCACAATTGCCTCATCTGGAGACCTTTTATCATCTCCAGGTATGCTCTAGAGACAATTGCCTCATCTGGAGACCTTTTATCTCCAGGTATGCTCTAGAGACAATTGCCTCATCTGGAGACCTTTTATCTCCAGGTATGCTCTAGAGACAATTGCCTCATCTGGAGACCTTTTATCTCCAGGTATGCTCTAGAGACAATTTTTATTACTACACTATGCAGTGGCTGCAAATCGTACTTACCTTCATACATATAGAACACCCAGAGTGCAGGGCAGTTAGAAGGTAACTAGGCTCTTACTAACACTGATTCATACCGGGCTCAGTCTCTGCTCCTCTGGAACTTTGTTAGAAGAATACTTATACTCTCAATTTGGACATGTATTATTAACTTGCATACTTGTTTTCAACTCAATTTAAAATTATTATGCATTTTGGCTGTCAGAGCGCAGCTGCTAAGTCAACAGGCTTGGCTTGACTATGTTCAGGTTCACAAGGAGTTGAAGGCAGAGGCACTAATCAGAGTCAGAATCACATGAACTTTCTATAACCCAGGCTTGGGTTAAATTATACATCTTCTCTTAGCAACACCAGTTAATGCACTTACTGCCACTTATGGACATTGTTTCTCTTATTTGCATAATTAAAAGTATTATACCAACATCATAAATATTAATATCTGTGTCCAGGTCTGCTGTTTTACAAAGGATGAGCCCCAGATGTTTAAAATCCTTTGAAAGACAAAGAAAATAATTCTGATGTGCACACAGAGTTGACACAGCATGTGGTCATAATATTTAAAGGTTTACTGGCGGTCGGTCTAAATGAAACAATGAGTCAGCTCCTAGCAAAGGACCTATGGCACCCTGTTTCCCAGGTCTAGTTCTTTCTATCTTTCCACATATAAAATGGTAGTGGAAAACTGAAACTAGATTAAATGTCTTCATGCCGGTACTGTGGAAACATAGGAAGAATCACTTCTCTCTGCCTTAATAACAGGCAATAAACACAGCTTAAAGACTGTGCTGCCACAACCTACAGAAAATGAAAGAAAGAAGGAAGGAAAGAAGGAAGGGAGGGAGGGAGGGAGGGAGGGAGGGAGGGAGGGAAGGAGGGAGGGAGGGAGAAAAAAAGGAGTCTCCACACAGTGGAAGGAAGGAAGGAAGGAAGGAAGGAAGGAAGGAAGGAAGGAAGGAAGGAAGGAAGGAAGGCAGGAAGGCAGGAAGGAAAGAAGGAAAGAAGGAAAGTCTCCACACAGTAGACTTTCCTTCAACTATTTATGTTGGAGAAGACAACACTGCTGTCTTCCCAAAATATGGTAATGATTGACACTTAAAAACTCAAGTGTTTAAATACACTAGCATGTTTTCTAGAGATAGCATTTATATCAAAATTATACCTTTTCCTCTTAAGCACTCTTGAGCGCTTATTAACACGTGGAAATCACTGGAGCTCCTGCAAGGTGGAGTTCACAGACTTGCTATACTCTGAATGGCTCGGCATTGATATCAGGTCTTATTAACCTTATCACGTTCCAGTCCTTGAGCACAACAGGACGTGTCAGGCAGCTGCCACTGTCTGTGTGCTCTAATGCATAAACCTAATGGGCTTGATGAACAAGCTTTCCAGCAGAGACACAGCTATTTAGAGAGAGTTTTCAGGAACAGCGACGTTATTTTGAACAAGCTATTGTCAGAACATATGGAGCCTTTATTCTGGTATAATGGTGCTTTTGTCAAAGACAATAAAATGAAATGTAAGTAACATTTCACAAGTTCAAGCAAAATTAAAAGGAGACATTTATGACGGGAATCAATTAACAGTGCTGTCTTAAAACTTCTTCTGACCATAGAAGAAAGGAATGAGATGTTGGACCAGATTCCTTTGTACCTGAGAGCTGTGTGATCATCACAATGCCCTTCAAACTAAATCCCACAGATACAGTTTTTGCTGATAGACAATGTCACCTTTGACATTAAATAGAGGCATTTAATATAAGAACAAGAAGAGACTTGTAAAATGGATGGGATTAATTGAAGGTAATGAGGGGTAAACATGATCACGATATATTATATACATGAGTAAGAATGTCATCATCAAATCTGATATTATTGATAATTAGCATGTTCCAATAAAATATTACTTGTAAGCAAAATAAGCACCAGAGAACCCATCATGTTATTAAAATGGTCTTCAAAGAAAGAAAAAAATTAAGTTAAATTGATAGCATGGACAAAGATGTCTGTTTGATACTATTTGTTCTCTTAGTGGAAAACAATATTATTCTTTAGAAAAACAATTATCATCTGTGGACAACAGCATAGTATATTTCCATCCACGGAAATGTATTGGTACAGCTGTTTTCTGATAAGACTGATGCAATTATGCTACCTCAGTTTCAAATGTCTTCTTACCGTTCCTTTATGTTTAAATTTCCATGTGTGATCGTTAACCTTACCGAATCCAGCCCTAATCTGTCTTAATCATTTTCCATGGCGCAGCTACAGGAAATTCTCCCCACTAAACAGCATCACCATTCCTCCCTTTCACAGGCCCCATGCAGTCCCGCATCCCATCTGCACATACAGGGCATTATTGGTTGACTGAGGAATCTGCTCCCCATGCTTCTGCTGTGCGACCCTCTCCTCTACCCAAAACTAGTTCTACTATACATACCCAACTCATGTAGATGGGCCATGAGTAGTCCTGATCCCAGGATGTGGAATTCTGCACAAAATCAGGAATTCCTAAAGCTATAATCAAAAACCAGACTTAAAATGACAAAGTGTCTTAAGAAACCTTAAATAAAAAAAACTTCTAGATCAGTCGCATAAAAAGTGATATGGACCATGCACTCTGTATTGGGGGCTTTCTGAACCCCGGGCATCGAACTTCAGAGTTTCCTTCTCCAGGCTCCTCCAGCCTCACTGTTTGTTCTTCTAGTCCTAAACCTCACATTGACCCCTCTTCACACTTTGGGATTTTCCTAAGTATACAAATCCTCACTTCCATTCTTGATGAGTCCCTTGGCAATTACTGTGTTCACTGCCCCTGTAACTTTTATGTCTTCTTCTTCCTTCTCCTTGGAACAAATACAGACCAGCAAACTTCAGCTGCTTCTGCATGGCGGAGCATTGTTAGAAAGAAAGATGGACTCAGGCACTGCCTATCCCTGTGGATCCAAGGACATGGTTCCAAATCAAACATGTTTTCTTTGTCCAAATTCTCTTTTATTACAAGGACGCCATTCTTTCGGTAGCTGAAAGTATTTTGTAAAAGCGATTTCTATAGACATGTCTTTTGTAAGATGTAGAGAAGGGGGTATACTAGTTAGCTTTCCAACACTGTGATAAAGGATCTGAGTTAATTAAATTGATTAAAGTAGAAATGATGGCTCATGGGCACACAGCTTTCGGAACAAATTGGTTGACTCGGTTGTTTTGAGTCTGAGGTGAGGCAGGAAGCACATGACAGAGTAAAGATTCTCACCTCATAGTGCCAGGAAACAAAAAAGAAAGGGAAAGGATCTTGTGTCTCCAAATCACTTTCAAAGGCACACAACAATGACCCCCTTCTAGAAGGTTCTATCTCCCAATACCACCCCAAACCAGTGACTAAGCCTTTAGCAATTTGTCATTCGGGATGGGCACCTTCAGATTACAGAGCTAGTGCTGAACCCCCTGGAGCGACGATGGTTCTGGACTGTGAACACGCTGAGGGTCTGCATATTCCCACTCTTTCCATGGGATAAGTGGCTGCTGCAGGCAAGTGACGGGCACTTCCCTTCCTCCAGATGAGCAAGGCTCTGGGAAACACTGAGCAGGTTAGGCTCTGGTTTGGTAGTTTCTCTGAGAGAAAGCCTGCCTAAGAAGGGATGGCTACTTGTTTCCTCACAAGTGAGAGAATTTTATCCAGCACTCACGAAGAAAATGAGGTCAGACTCCTGTGACAACATGCATGACCCACATTTACGCACACACACGCACACGCCCACTCACTTGCACACACGCATGTATGTACACATGCATGCACACACACGCACACACATGAGCATGGACACACTCGTGCACTCAGTGCACACACATGTACACATATGCACGCCCTCACAAACAGATGCACACACAGGTGTGCATACACACATGCACACACTCACACACACACACACACATGCATGAGCACACACACCAACATGCATGCCCAGGTACAATGTCGTCTATGATTTCTCGCCCTCATTTCTCTATACTGAACTTCTATAAGGTCATTAGTTGTGCTCAAGGATGTTGAGCTTCTCTGCGTTCACCTGTGTCCTCTTCACTCTCTGCTCCTGGGAGGAATGTTTGTCCTATAGCCTCATTTTTCTTAGAAATCTACAATAAACTCCGCTCTGGAATGCAGTACCTAGCTTCCTTCCTTGAGTACTTTGCAATACAAAATGTATCAACTGTGTATCTGCTTCATTGTCATTTAAATACAGACGGCTTCTACAGCACACCTGATCCACGTCCTAACTCTAATGAATGAGATGGCCCATCCGAGACAAGGTACTTAAAGCCTTGCCTATATTATTATAAAATGCTACAAAATTATTAAGAAAATGTATGAAACACTCTTTTAAAAATGCTTGTGACTCTTGGCACATTCAATAGACTCTGAACCTTATGTGTCTTTCCTATTTTAACATGTCTGAGACCACTCTGTATTCCCATTTTTGTGGCCACATCCTAGCACACAATTCGTAAGGAATATGTGTTGGAGCTAGACCTCTCTTTTGTGACTTTAGTTTTGGCTTAAGAGAGAAAGCAAGGGTTGAAAAGGACGTGTTTAGCACAACCCCCAACTACAGAGTTCTGGAAAGTCAAGTGAAGTCCAGGTTTTAGTGAATGCTGATTACTCCCCTGGCTGAAGAGATTGCTTCTGCTCTCTTCCCACCAGCACACTGAGGATGATAGGCAATTCCCCTTCTCGCTGTTTCTCTGTTGATAGCGTTTCTAACCTCGCTTTGTTTCTCACACCCAGAGATAAATTGAAAAGATAAGATGATAGAGCCATGCAGATAAAAATGTGACCAAAAAGCAGAGGATGGGGGAGGGGAAAGAGAAAAAAGATGGAAACAGAACAGAGGAGAGAGAAGACAGGGGTGGATATTGCCATCACACAAGGGTTGATGTGGCTGGGAAGTACGGGTCAAATGTGAGAGTGGAGAGTGGGCCTCATTCAAGCTGAGGTGTCAGAAAATAAGCAGGTGGCTGCCAGAGGAAGCTAAAAAGTAGCAGAGAGGTTAAGCAATATAATCCGGCTTCACAACCTCCCCCCAATGAGAAGCCTGCAAAAGCTTCCGTGGTTCTTAGAGATCAGAGTGCTGACAGCTCAAACAACACAGTCGCATTGGTCTGAATCTTGTCATTTGGGGGGATAGGGCTGCCTGCAACTAGTTAATTTTTGAAATACTAAGACCAATTCCCTAAAAATGTATCCTCAGACTTACTTTTGTTTGTTGGAGTTTTGCTCTGTTCCGGAAGGGGAGAGGGAGCACAGATGGCTTAAGTCAGAGCTCTGTGTTCATTACAGCTGGAGTTGCTTGACTTTGAAGCTTGAAACTTTTGCACCTCAGACATTTAACCAGTGGCCACATTCAAACCCAAATGTCAGCACCAAAAAATGCCAAGTATTCATGAAGATTGTGCTCATGAATTTTACATGTGAGGCTCATGCTCTCTGATCTTTTAAGATGTTCCCTCTCACCTTTATTTACTATAACATTTAATATTTCAAAGACACTCTAGTCATTTGTTAGTCAAATTTGTTACTCAAAAAAATCTTAAGAATATTGGTTCTGAAATGTTTTCATTTTACCAATATTGAAGCATTTTCTAACGCTAATTCTACACCATTTTACAGAATATCCAGATGTGTTCTCTGGGCTCTTCACCACACTCTCTTTTTGCGATCAGCATTTCAATACTGTTTTAATAAAAGAATTATTAATCAGGTGGTTTGAAGAGTGATTGGTACCCAGAACAGATATTTAGAAGACATAAGAATAGAAAGAATTCACAAAGTATTTTTCAAGTTTAAAACAAAATTTTGTGGAAAAATCTACTTTAATTAGAGTAACTATGATTAATTAACTAGAATTTTTGTTTCAGTAAGGATTAAAAAAATGTATGTTATGTTCCTTTCCATATCCCCCCCCCTGCTCCTTCTAAAGGATGAAGAGAAAATGAGTAATGTATGGATTGTTACCAAATTTACAGAACTATTAGCTCTTTTAGTTCCTATCAGGCCCCTGAGAAGATTCAGATTTCCAATTTAAATACCTTCATCTAAATTAAAGAATAATGTTATCATAAGAAAGAAAGAAAAAGTGTTTACCAAACAGCCACAAAAAACCCACCACATCAACAGTAGAAAACCACCAACTTTAAAAAGACTTTAGCTATAATGACGACCAATGCTGAGTTTGTACATAACAGATAACACAGTAAGTATTTTTTTTTATCTTTAAAGATTATAATGTTGCTGACCTGGTCTTGAAATCAGGTTCGTCTAAGGCCATCAGCTACCTTTGACCCACAGTGAAGTAGACGGTATTATTTATTCAAAGTATTTGTTGTTCAGATAACAAGACCCATCCTACTACAGCCCTGACTTTGGTCGTTTAGTAGTCAGGGGTGTAGAAGGGGGCTACTCTTTGGTTCTGGCCGCCCAGCTAGCTTAGACCTGAAATAATCACACAGAAACTGTATTAATTAAATCACTGCTTGGCCCATTAGCTCTAGCTTCTTATTGGCTAACTCTTATATTAATTTAACCCATTTCTATTAATCTGTATTTCACCACAAGGTCATGACCTACCAGCAAAGTTTCACCATGTCTATCTCCAGCAGCAGCTCCATGGCATCTCTCTGACTCCGCCCTCTTTGTCCCAGCATACAGCCTAGCTTTTCCTGCCTAGTCTATTCTGCCCTTGCCATAGGCTCAAAGCAGTTCTTCATTCATTAACCAATAAAAGCAATACATAGACAGAAGGACCTCCCACACCACAGGGGTCTTTGGAAAATGGGCTTTGTCACCAGCGCCATATGTGTTCAGAGTGATGACAGTCAAACCATCAGCATGTTCTTCACCTTGATGGCCTTTTCCCCTCCTGCCTAGCAGGGCACTCGGTGAGGCTGTTCCCATCCCATTATCTAGATGACATAGTTGAATAACGGACACCTGGGGGCCCCTGTGACAGTGTTACAAATGCCAGTATTTAATAAACAACATTATGCACCAGAAAAGTTAGGGTCACGTCTTGTTCTGCAAAGTGAAGCCAGCCTCCTCCGACAGGTACCCTGCACTGCATCTGCTTCTATTCGCTTAATCCTCTTGCATGGAGAGAAATTTATTTGTAATGTAAGTTATTTTTTTCTGCAAATAAACTAGAACAAATCGAAATTCCCTTCCCCACAAGACATTCTGACTCCACCATAAAATCCTTTGGTAAGCTCTGTAAACAGAGAGCATAATTAAATTAGCAAAGCATGAGAATTCTACTATGCCCACTCTGGTTGGCTGCCGCACGATGTGCATATCAAGGAGAAAAGCAAATACTTCTCAAAGATTATTTCCCATTATCCGCTGTTAATAACATGCCTCTTGGTACTGGCTAAACCATTCCAACTCCATCAGCAAGCACATTTTAAAGCAGATTCTGTTGACAGGTGCGGTTCTGAGGGCTGTTTCTTCCTCTGCGGAATTGCAGCTCCCTCCCACTCCTAGTCCTTCCTTGTAAACGGTTCTGAAACCCACTGACGCCCAGATGCTTTTATTACAGGGTGATTCATCTAGTTTTTAATCGCCTGGCCTTTTCTGCGGGGTGATAGAATCTCAGGCATCACAAGCAAAAATGCTCACTTGCATTTACATTTTTACACTTAAAGTGAGCGGCTCCCTGACAATGTAGTTGACTCAGAACCATTAAGGCAACCCCTGTTTGTATAATCTACTGCCTACACACCTGTGGGGGAGTACGGTTTAGCAAGAAGGGTCACTGGGTAGAGGTCACTGTGCATTTCATATATTTGAAATTTAGTCTATTTTGGCTCTGTCCATGTCCATCAATTTACTTGATTAAATTCTGCTGAAGAACAAGATACAGATCTATGAATTTGTCATTCACATGTATTTATGTGCATGGAAGCAACTTATTGATATTCTAATTGAGCAGCCATTACTCACTCTTTATCAAATGTGCACACTTCTCACTACCGTCCAAGCTGTGCCTGAAGCCAGGTAAGGAGCCAATTCCGAGACAAGGGCACTGCTTCTGTGGTTACTGAAGTCATATAGCAAATGCCTGGATACAGACTAAATGAAAACTACAGGCACAAGGTAAATGGACTTTGAATATTATGCTAGCCTCTTCTTTGTCGTCCAGACCTAGTAAAGATTATCTGTTAGCACTGAGCTATGGCTTATGGTTCCATACATTTTTATTTGCCAAAAAAATAACAAAATTGAAGTTAACAACAAGTATAGTCTTGGTGATATAGGGCAACTTAGGCTGTGTACCTTTGTGTTGTATTTGTATTTCTCGGTGATTACTATAGAAACAGTCCTAAGAAATTCTATTGCATAAAGAAATAGTGCAGCAAGCTCCAGTAAATGATCCCATATCCAGGAGTATGTGGGCAAGATGATTTAGACACAGGGGGAAAAAAAGCACACCACATTGGGGAATGTGGGGGTAGAGGTGAATGTGGGAGAAATTGGGGGTAGATATGAAGACAAGATTATATGCATATACAAAATTCTACAGTTAAAAATATATTAAACAAAGAGGTCAAGACTCAGCAGTGAACACATATATTTTCTTTCCTATGCTACAGTGTGCAATGGGTTGCTGGAACTTTAATGTGCCCCTTCCTCTTGATCTTTAGCTTATTTCCTTACAGCTTTAAATAAAGTCTCTAGAGATCAGCATTATCCCACGGAACTGCCTGAAATGATGGAAATGTTTCAGCATTCTGCACAGCAGAATACATAGCCACTAGCCATATGTGCCTCATGAGCATTTGAAATCCGGCCAGTGCTACAATGAGACTGCTTTTTAATTATGTTTAACTTTAGCTAACTCACACATGCACACGTAGGGGGCGGTCGGAACATTTCAGACCTCACCATGCATGGCTCATGTTTGCAGACCCACACAACCTGGATACTGATGGCGTTTTGCAGAGAATCTGATTCAAATGTTTTCTTCTATTCAACGCCAGAGAGCTGACTCCTGACTTTTGGAAAGACCGTTACCATAGTACCTTGCTGCTCCTAATTCCTGCTGCCTTTTGTTCCGGTTAACCACAAAATTGTTTTGTGAACAACAAAATAGTTCAGGTTGTTTCTCATTAATTCCATTTAAAACTCTTTGAAAGTGCTTGTTAAAATGGAGAATGGTAAACATTTCTCACGATGCTACACAGTATCTTGAGTAGTGTTGCTTGCTCTTAGAATTTTCACCAAAGGAGGCACAAGAATAAAATGAGGTTGGATTGAGTATAGGAAGCAGCAGACATAGTTGCTTTCACAGAAGCTTCAAGAATATACATTTGCTCTTTCTCCTTTGCTTTGCCTCTAGAGTCCTGAAGACAAAGTCACTTCTGAGAATAAAACACATAATTTGGTCCCTGAAGCTGGTCACAACAGGGCTTTGACTGAAGGGATGAAAAGTATGTGTATTTACACATTTTAAGATGAATCACCCATTCAGGAATGGTCCCCACACAGTGCCTAAATGTTCCCGTGTTTCACAAAATGCTTGCTTTCTGGCTTCTCTACACACCACTAAGCTGTTTGTGTGTTAGAACTGACAAGTACTGAGTCCTGGATCACTGTAATGACAGGCAGAAACTCGGGTACCAGAGGAAGCAGCATTCTAGAGTTCTAGAGTTTGCATTACCTACTGAAATAGAGACACTTTTCTTTTTATCTGTTTAGCAACATCCTCTGCAGCCATAGAGGCTACTTTTGCAAGATAAAAAGAAAATCCTCAGATATGTTAGAAACCTTTTTATAATTTATCTCTAAGCTCTGAGGGGAGATGAACATCCCATTTAGGAATGAGTGCTTCAAAGTCTCTTACTCTCTGCACATTGTCTAGGTGAGGGACTCTGTGTTAATTCCCTTCACTGCAGAAGAAGCTTCTCTGATAAGGATTGAACAAGACACTGATCTGTGTGTATGGAAGTGTGTCATTAGGGATCATTCTGCGTTGTGTTCCTATAGCAGAATCATAGCAGGGAGGTTAACAGGACATCTGAAAGATCTAGAACAAAAGGAAACAAACTCAAGCAGAAGGAATAGATGCCAGGAAATAATCAAATTAAAGGCTGAAAACAAAATAGAAATAAAAAAAGCAATACAAAGAATCAATGAGCAAAGTGCTGGTTTGTTGAGAAAATCAACAAGATAGATAAACCTTTATCCAAACTAACCAAAAGGCAGAGAAGGAATTTGTAAATTAACAAAATCAGAAATGAAAATGGGGATATAACAACAGACATAGAAGAAATTCAGATAATCATTAGGTCATACTTCAGAAACGTATACTCCACAAAATTAGAAAACTTAAAGGTAATAGAAAATTTTCTGGATATATATCACATACCAAAATTAAATCAAGAACAGATAAAGTTTAAACAGACCTATAGCCCCTAAGGAAATAGAAGTAGTCATCAAAAGTCTCCCAACCAAAAAGAGCCCAGGGCCAGACAGTTTCAGAATAGAATTCTACCAAATTTTCAAAGAAGCAGTAATACCTATACTCAAATGATTCCACAGAATAGAAACACAAGAGACATTGCCAAAGTCTTTTGAGGTGACAGTTACCCAGCTATAGAGACTTGCATGGGTATGGATCTTGGTTTATTGATACAAATTTAAGGTCAATTTTGTTATACTGTATATATGTATTTCTGATCTTGATTAAGGTGTTATGTTTGTCCATCTCATTTAAAAATGTAGTGTATAATTAAGAATTATAGGTTAATAGATAGTGATCCATAATAGTCAAGCTTGTAGTCATGTTAGTTAGGTTTTCTAGATATATAGAGATATATTTCAGTGAGATACGTATTCTTTAAATCTTTCAGAGACCTTCAGAATATGGCATTTAAAATATTTTAAGAACTTAGGACTTTTCATGACAGTGAGACACATCTGCTCCTGGCAGCACCAAGTTACTTCAAGAAGAAGAAGGGGATCAAAGAGGCTTCTTACAAAGTTTGCTAGCCATTTGTACAATAAACTACTCTTGCCTGGACTGCTAATGCTATGCTGTATGAACTTAACATGCAGGACCCACAGAGAAATGACTCCTGAACTTGCATAAAAGTGAAATGATTCTTCATGTTTCCTGCTTCATGAAAGAGTCTACCAGACATTCCAATGACACAGAACTTACGGAGGCATTACCATCCCTGGCATCAAGCTCTGTTATAGAGCTACAGTAATTAAAACAGCCTGGTACTGACATAAAAACAGACAGAAGGACCAATGGAACCGAATCAAAGACCCAGATATTAATCCACATACCTTTGAACACCTGATTTTTGACAAAGAAAATTGCAAATTAACAAAATCAGAAATGAAAATGGGGATATAACAACAGACATAGAAGAAATTCAGATAATCATTAGGTCATACTTCAGAAAAAAGAAAGCATCTTCAACAAATAGTGTTGGCATAACTGGATGTCAACATGTAAAAGAATGCAAATAAATTCATATCTATACCAATGCACAAAACTTAAGTCCAAATGAATCAAATACCACAACATAAACCCAGCCACATAGAACCTAACTGAAGAGAAGTGGGAATTAGCCTTCAGCATGGTCACAAGAGACCACTTCCTAAATATGACCCCAGTATCACAGACCACTATAGAGCAGCAATTAATAAATAGGACCTCCTGAAATTGAGAAGCTTCTGTAAGGCAAAGGACAAGGTCACTGAGATAAAACAGCAGCCTACTGAATGGGGAAAGATCTTCACTAATCCCATATTGGATAGAGGGATGATCTCCAAAATATTCAAAGAGCTCAAGAAATTTAGTCATCAAAAGAACAAATAACCCCCCAAAATGGGGTACAAATGTAAACAGAAAATTCTCAACAGAAGAATGGCTGAAAGACATTTAAGTAATTGTTCAATATCCTTAATCATCAGGGAAATGCAAATCAAAACAAGTCTGAGATACCATCTTTTTTTGTTTCTGATATACCATCTTACACTGACCAGAATGGCTAAGATCAAAAACACCAATGATAGTTTATGCTGGAGAGGATGTGAAGTAAGAGGAACACTCCTCCATTGTTGGTGGGAGTGTAAACTTGTACAGTCACTTTGGAAATCAGTTGGTAGTGTCTCAGAAAATTAGGAATCAGTCTACCTCAGGACTGAGAAACACCACTCTTGCGCATACACCCAAAATATGGACACTCTTACCATAAAGGCATTTGCTCAACTGTGTTCATAGCAGCATTATTCATAATAACCAGAACCTGGAAACAACCTAGATGCCCCTCAACGGAAGAATGGATGGATAAAGAAAATGTGTTTCATTTACACAATGGCATACTACTCAGCAGTAAAAAACATCTTGAAATTTGCATGCAGATTGGTGGAACTAGAAAAAGCTGTCCTGAGTGTAGTAACCCAGACCCAGATAGACAAACATTGCATGTACTTACTCATGTGGATATTAGGCAAAAGCAAAGAATAAAAAGCCTACAGTCTATGATTCCAGAGAAGCTAGGAAACAAGGAGAACCCTAAGAAAAACACACAAGGATCCCCCTGAAAAGGGGAAACAGATCAGACCTCCTGAGAAAATTAGGAGGTGGAGGGAGAAGAAACAGTGGAAGGGACAGAGGGAGAGGAGAAGGGAAGGAGAGAGAATAACATGAGGGAACAGGATGCTCAAGAAGGGGGAGGACAGTGAGGGCAAGAAAGAAAAGAGATTTATTGAGTGAGGGAGCCATTAAAGGGCACTAGGAAAATTCCCAGAAATCCACAAGGATGACACCAGCTAAGCCTCTAACCAATAGTGGAGAGGGTTCCTAAATGGCCTTCCCCTGTGATCAGACTGATGACTAGTTTAATTGTCTTTATAGAACCTTCATTCAGCAACCGATGGAAGTAGATGCAGAGATCTACAGAGAAGCACGGGGCGAGCAACCAGAGACTAGTCCAAGAGAGGATCAAGACCATGATGGTGATACCCACAGAAACAGCTGACCTGAGGTAGTGAGAGCTCACTGACTCTGGACTGAGAGTGGGAAAACCTGCATCAGACTAAACTAGGCACAATGAATGTGGTGGGGGAGAGGGGTCAGCTGTAAGCTTGGGCAGTCTGTGAGTCCACCGGCAGGTCCAGGATTTATCCCTACTGCATGAACTGGCATCTAGGAGTACAGTCTCTTTGGAGGGATACTTTGCTCAGCCTAGATATAGAGGGGAGGACCTTGGTCTTGCCTGGAAGTGAAGTATCCTTTCCTGAGGAGTGAAGCGGGGGGATGGAGGGAAGGCTGGAACTGGAGAAAGGAGGGACTGGGAATGGGGTAGCTATGTAAAATGAGAAAAGATTGCATTAAAATTTCTTAATAAAAAGGAAATCACAAAATATTTTTGTTTAAAATCAATGGTCACAGCACTCAAATAGTGTCAGTAAGCATATCTGAGTAAAATAATAATTGATAATGACTATGAGGCATATAACCATTATCTTTCATTTGTAGGGTCAACATAGTTAGAGAAAGACTATTTCCAAATCGTCATATGTTTAAGACTTTATTTCTGCTCTTCATTTCTTTACTGAGCTCCTGGTTGTGGTTTCCTTTTCTAAATAAAGGCGATTCCCTGTGGTTTACAGAGAACGATTTCCAGAACACATCATCTCCCACTGCTTAATCTTTGCTTTAGTCATATTTTACAGATTATATTTAAGGCAGGAAATTGTATTTGTTTAAATTCAAAGTAAGTATATCTCCAAATCTAGCCAAAGATTTCAGTGCATAAGTAAATGAAATAAATGTTTGCCGGCTGATCTGCATTAAAACTAAGGATTGTACGGTATGGTGATTGAAATAAATAGCAGCAAAGTAGTTCTGGAATCTATGTGGTAAATATGAGAAATTGTGTGTGTGTGTGTGTGTGTGTGTTTGTGTGTGTGTGTGTGTGTGTGTGTTTGGTTTGTGTTTTTATGTGTGTGTGCATGAATGTATGTGTATATTGTGAGTATATGTGTGTGTAAATGTGTGTGTGAGTGTGTATATGTGCATACATGCATATATATGCATCATTCAAAAGTATTCTTAGCTTGGGAATATGAATCACATAAACAAGATGCAGCAGTCTCCCCTTAGTTTCTCTTCATGTGTCCCCCGTTACAGTCGACCTCAATCTTCACTGAAATAATGAACTTTGAGCTGTGTGCCATTGGAATGCTGCAGCTACACCATCTCATTTTGTCTCACCCAGACATGAGTTATCCCTTAGAGATATTTTAAAGGAGAAGGAGAGATGAAATTTACATTGCTTATATTAAGTAAGTGATCGTCAGCTTTTATTTGCTACAGCAGATACCTGAGATAACTTATAAACAGAAAAAAAATGTTTATTCAGGATCACATGTTTTGGAACTGTTGGTTTGGGTCTGTGGTGAGATAATACATCAAGATGGTATACCACAAAACCAAAAGCGTTCATCAAAGACCCGGAAATTAAGGGAGAGAGCAGAGGGCTGGGGTCCCACAATCCCTGGACATACCTGACCCTTCACTGATCTCTCTTGTTCTACATCTCTTAAAGACTCCTTACAGATTCACCATGGAACCACATTTAACACAGAGACTTTTGGGGATGTCGGAGAACCAAACTATACATGGTATATTGCTATAGTTGTTCTAGGTCATTATTAAATAGTCAGTCTTTTACTCTGCTTAATTTATTCATAGGTTAAGTTGTACTCTAGGTATGTATAGGAAAAATGTTTGACATTTATGTTTCAGCACTCAGCAGTTTCCAGTATCCACTGGGGGTTGAGAAATATATTCTCTGTTGATACGGGAAAACGTGGGTCCATTTTGAACACAGCAAACACACAGACAAAGCCTCACAGAACATGCCCAGTATCTACTGAGACATTTCATGAAGCCGATATTCAGGAGGAAAATTTCATGGAACGTATCAGATTTAGAGCTGAGGATTCTGGAAGTAAAATTAAAGGCTGACCGAGGCAATGCGCTCCTCTTCTTCCAGGTTCTGCAGCTTTGGCACCAGCTCCCAGTTCTGCAGAGCAAAGGCCTGCTCGTCTCCCGTCTCCCGTCTCCCTGAGGCAAAGAAGGGGCTTGATGAACAGTTCTGAGAACTCCAGATTTAGGAAACAAGCTTGAGGACATATATTTTAAGGATATGTATGTGATTCTAATTTTAGATCTTTATTATGCATGCACTAGAGCACCAGTTTCTGATTTCGTATCTATTCAAACAAAAGCAAATGTAAAAATATTAAAAGTCCAAAAGGAAACAAAGTCAGCTTCTCTAAATGTGACAAGGTAGAAAGATGTGAACTTTCAGAGATTAATTTAAAGCCCTGCATAGTGTTTTTATTTTCAGAGCATCAAAAATAGCTCATGATGAATGTCTTTCCCATCTAATGAACATCAGGACTGCCCTATTTGCATTCTGGATTAGAGATGGGAAGCTGAGTTCTTCTAGAATATATTAGGAACCAAGAATAAAATGTCTCATATGCTCTGCTTGACACAATGAAGGCATCATCGCAGTGATGCAGCTATCAATGACTCAAATAAACAGCGGTGTAAGAACCCAAGTATGCTGGAGAGCAAAAGCAGCATGAGTCCTTGAGGGTTGTTTTTTTATTATGAAATAATTTAATGGTTTAAAAGTTACAGAAAAACCAAATCGCAGAAATTTCCACAAGATATTCATTCCTACTTTTGTGAACAAACAGAAGATTCCAGATGCATAACTACAGTCTTGATTAAAGAGCACACCCGAGCTTCAAACCTTCAGTGCTTTAACATAAGCTTCTTGGCAATAAGCATTATGCAAATGTAGACAGTGAAGGAAAACCACTTCTGAAAGCTGCCATATGCATTTATGTAAACAGCTAGTGAATTAAGGAACGTGGGGTTTAATTCCACTAAATGATTTCTGCCCGGCAAACTAAAAAGCCGGGATGCTATTGACTATTGATTGCACTCTGCCACAGACCAGGTGAAGAGTGGCATCTTGTGCACATTTGTCCAGGTCATAATTGGTGAGTCACTGAAATGATTGAGGACACTTTTTGTCACCCTGCTTTAAAGAATGTTCCTAATTGTAGACAATACGCTTAGTCCACACTCTTCCCTGTGCGCTCAGTCTCTGCACACCCCATCCCTTCTCGTCCAACTCTGGTAGATCATAGTTTACGGACAATATAACGCATACATTTGAAGTGCATATTAATGAGTTTTGACACTTGATACACCACAACCAAGACACAGGGCTCTCTCTTCTACCTTTCCGTGGTAAGGATTTCAATGTTGCTGCCCTGAGTATAGATACGCATTGGGTTTTCTGCCACCTAGGATAGATCACACAATTTCCCGGATTGAAGTCATGAAGTCGTCACTCATTTGTTAGGTTTCTTTCTCTCAGCAACATGTTTTATGAAGATTCTGTGTGGCTGAATGGATGTGCCAAGCACTCACCTCTTGAGACAGAGAAGGCGTGAAATTAAATTAACAGCTACATTTCGAGAACCATTAGAAAGGCACTGCACACCAGCAAGCGTGAGATCAGAACACTTTAAGCGTGAGAGAAAGGCTACTTGGCTCCACAGACAGGGAGAAGGGAGGTGGTTGCTCCTCTGCAGGCTTGAAGGAGAAAGATGCCCAGCAAGCACCACTAGTATGGACGCATGCTGGCAGCTCTGCCCTCTGAAAAGTTCCACAGTTGTCCCAGGCTTGCATCCCACTTGGAAGATAACCTGAAATTGGTGCAGTCATCTAACTACGGAAACATAATTCACTTTTCCCGAGATCTCCCAGAGACTTCCAAGAAGGGAGCAGTCTGAGTTTGACCTGGCTAAGGGTCGGGATCCCTGAAATCCAATCTCTGGGCTCCATAGCCCATGACTTCATAGCAATATCTCAGCAGGCAGCTTGTTGCTACAACTCAGGTGGCGGCTTTTCAAAATGGGTGTGGTCAAATCCTATTGTTTATCCCGTGCTGTAAGGGAGAGGAAGGCAACATGGAGTTGAATGCAAGGCTCTGCCACAGAGAACGGGAAGCTCAGGATGCCCTCGTAAACCAATCACGAAGACACAAAGTATAACCAGAGCGCTTTGGCTTAGAGGATACAGGTCACAACCCCAGGGAGACGGTCACCGTATTGAGTTTAAACTGGATATTCCCTGCCTCACAATAATGACGAGAAATGAGGCGTCATTTTCAAAAGACAGTTCTGCTTTTTGTTTTTGTTTCTATTTTTGGTTTGGGTGTTGAGGGTTCTAAGGGTTTCTCCATAGAGCAGAGAAACAGCAAGTAGCCCTGGTTGTCCTGGAACTTGCTTGTAGACAAGCCTGGCCTTGAACTCACAGAGATCCACCTGCCTCTGCCTCTTGAGTGCTGGGGATGGTTCTATTTTTTAAGGTGTGGGTTCATGCCAGAAATGGGGCTGGGTAACCTTAGTTAAATCTGATGCAGCCCATTGAAACTGCTTACTGAGTTCTCTAGCCAGCACTGTGCCCAATGGATGTTGCTGAGGAGCTTTGTGACCAGTGTCTGAATTTCTCTTCGTTGTCACCTACAACTCCTGGAAAACATCCGTAGGTATCACTCTAGAGAATGGAAAATCCGACTCAGGCCCTATTTAAAAGGAAGCCACTAATATTGTGTTTTTATGCCTCTTAGAGATTATCAAAATGAATTGAATTTCTAATATTTTATTTAGTAAATCAAGGGAAAAATGAAATTTTATAGTATATTTTTTCTAGCTATCTGGAATAAAATGATTTCAAAATAAAAAAAAATCGCCACCAAGATGGATAAGAAATTCTTAATAAAAAATTAGCCCCCCAAGATTCCCATTAAAAAATTTACAGATGCTTTTTTTTTCTTTGTTTCAGCAAATGGTGTATCCTTAGAATTTAGGGATGGATTTAGAACTATCCCTCAATGTACTATAAAGGAATGTTTTGTTGGTATTGTTTATTTACGTTATTTAACCCCAAATAACATTTAAATCTTAGAGTTTGAGGCTCTTATGCATATGGAAATACTATATAAGTCCAAATTTTATTTTAAGAAATTACTTATGAGATAGACACTAAACTCAAAAAGAAGTGGTTTCTGTTTGAATAGATAAATGTTAATTCACTTTAAATTAACTAAGCCATCCAGACCCTAGATGTTGGCGTGTGTTTCCATTTTCCCCAGAAGGGAAATGCATGTGCTGCAGTATCCAAATGCCACCAGCATTTCTAAATTCACCGCTGCGCTGCGGAAAGAGAAACAACAGAAGCAGCTGTCTGCTCCCTTGGCGTTTAAGGAGTGAATTCAGTAACTCCCAGAGTAAACAGGATTGGCGACTCCCCGTCGTTGACTGTGTTGTTCAGTGGACTTCTTATTTCCTTAATATTTCAGTTTGGAATACAAAAAGGTTGAGATGGGTAAAATATGCAAGGGTTTCAAATTTGTAAATCAGCCCGAGGGAGGGGAGAAGCCATGTTAGGTTCTATTGAAGCCCTGTGGCTCTCACTGTTGAGCTCCGCTCATTCACTAGGGCTGTAATAGGTATTAACCACTGAACGACATTTACTAATGACATCGGGTTCCAAACACAGCCTCTAGCTCAAACCAGTGAGAGGATGGAGCTGGCTTTTCACATTTCCTGTCCAGACACCCTGGCTTCACATTTCGACTACACAACATGACACCCGTCTTGTATACAAGGAGCACAATCCCACTTGTTGAATCCATCAGCAGCCCTGGCCCAGGAGCGCACGTGAAAACACTGCATCACAGACAGCCCGCAAGTCACAACTTCGGAGTCGGTTTCAGTTCCGATCCAATCAGAGACTTAATATTCTCACCTGACAGACTTCAGGCATTCCCTCTCACCAGGGTAGTGTGGGTTAGAAATCAGGCAGCAAACAAATCAGGCGAGCAGAAGATGGAGAAGGGAAGCCAAGCTGTGCTATTGTTAACAACTGAGGATGAAGGGAAAATGAAGACCGAGAGGCACAGAGACCATAGTGTTTTCTGCAGTTATCATTATTTGTGCTGTCTAAGTTTATTTTGTAAGTCTTGGCTCTAGAATGGGAATGCCATGCGTTATATCTATAAACAGATGTATTTTATGTTTATAGCAAGCTAGAGGTAACTATCTCAAATAATGTTCATTTCTTTATGGTAAAACTTACAAAATTCTTTTTTTCTCCATCTTTTTTAGCTTGTTATTCATTATAATTCTCTGTAGTCATTCTGTTGTACAAAGCATGGTGTATGTGCGGTGTGTGTGTGTGTGTGTGTGTGTGTGTGTGTGTGTGTATTGGGATGCTTTTGCCATGATGATTATGTGTAGGTAAGAAGGCAATTTTGTGAAGTTAATTCTCTCCTGCCACATTTTTGTGGGTTTGGGAGCTTGAGCTAAGTTGACTGGGTTGCTGAGCAAGCACCTTTACCTGCTGAGCCACCTCAGTGGTCCTGGAAGACTTTCATCCTCCAATCAGCTCATTCTACCAGGCTAATGAGCTCTGATTCTTAAATCGGGGACGACTTACACTATTTTCCTTGAGTAGGTTAACACACATGATTGAAATGGTCTGTGATGTCACTGGTGTGTGAAGTGTCTGTAATGTCAGTGGTGTGTGAGGACAGTATGGATTGTTGACGTTGAAAATCAGTAGCAAGTTGAGGCAGAATCAAGCTCCTCCCCCATATGCTCTGTTGATTCCCATGGGAGGCCTTACCCCTTCTGAATGGAGACAAAAGAAGAGTGGATGAGGGGATGGGTAGAAGGAAGGTGGTATGAGGGAACTGGAGGAGAAGGGGGAGGGGAAACTGGTTGGTTTGCAAAATTAAAAAAAATGATAAAAAAAGAAAGAAAATCAGTAGCAATTGAGAAAACACAGGAGACGTGGTTGTGGGAATAAGAGAACAAGACATAGCCAGCGAAGACCACATTAACAGCAGAGACATAAATCCACCCCGAGGACATTAACAGTAAAAGTGTGCATGGCACTCCGTGACACAGCAAGGCACGGCACGTTTGTCTCCTCCAGAATAGACACAAGGACTCCCTCCTGGACTTAGATGGAGAGGATGCAGTAAAACACACAACTTTCTTCTACAATAGAGCCTTAAGGAATGATGGATTGCTCTCTGTAAAATCCCTTCTGTCCAGTTACTAACATGTTTGGTCCCGTGACACTTCTTATTTCCTTATTCTATGTAGGAAATAAGTAACACTGTATTAGAATGGAGTACCAAGTAAAGAACTAACCTAATCTATTTGGAAATAAGTAACACTGTATTAGAATTGAGTACCAAGCAAAGAACTAATCTAATCTATTTGCAGTTTCAAGAGGTGTGTACTTTCACTAATTAACACTCATGTCTCTAGGGAGATGGCTACATAACACTTTGCCCTAATAGTTCAGTCTTCTATAGCAAAACGCTATGTACTGGATGGATTCAACCACACAGACTCATCTTATTATACAATTCTGAAAGAGATCGAGATCACGTTGCTGGCACTCTGCTGCCATTCTGGCTCATGGGCAGCCTCTTCTCATTGGACCCTCACAAGGTGGAGAAAGCAAGGAAAAGCTCCCCTGTGTCTCTTCCTGTAAGAACTGGAATCCCGTCATGAGGCCATCACCTTTATAAACTTACTCTAAACCTGATGTTACCTAAAAATCCATCTCTAAACTCAATCACTTGGTGCTGGCTGGGTTAGAACTTCAGTATATGAATTTGGAAAGGAATAAGCTAAGGCTAAAGAATTCCCCTCATCAAAATAAAACACCAACATTCCTGCTCTCCTTTCTTATCAGCAACGCAATAGAGAGGAAAAGTGATCATTTATACATGAGGGGAAAGAAAGGAGATGATTGTGAAGGATGCTTCCTTGTGTTTGTGGAACTAACTAGGAGTCTGCCTGCTGTGTGGATACCCATGTGAAGTCTATCAAGGGAACACTGAAATCAAGCAGTGTGTAGAATTCAACTCCGGTCTCCCTAGTCAAAGCCTACAGCATCTTTAAGACATCCCAGGAGCATGCTGTGCCCCACTTTATAAAACACAACTATAGTCCCAGCAGTGTCAAAATGAGCATTTGGCCTCCCTCCAGGTTCTCAGGGGAAAGGAACAAGGGTTTGGACAGTAACAATTTCGGAGTCTGTCCTGTGTCTTGAATAGACTCGGGAAACTTTTTGGGAAGCAGTCAGGAAGTCTGACTCAGCCTGTACTCTCATTTTATATAATTTTGTCATTATTTGTTTCTGCAATATTTGTGGAAAACTGGGCATGAATTTTATATAACATCTATTTTAAAAATGAAATATCATTAAGTATAACACTTGTCAAATGTTGAAAGTTAAGCTGCAAATCAGAAATTCACCTAGCTAAGAATCTAGGTTCAAAATTCTAGTACCTCAGCTGCCACTGAATGATTGTATAAGGAGAAGCAGTCATTTAACTCAAACATCATTGTCTGTTCCCAAGGGTGCAATAGAGTCATGACAACCCACTTCTTTTTCTATCTACTTGTCTTACATGAACACTTGACTGAATAATTTCAATTAGACCCAATAAAACTCAAGAAGAAATGTTATTAAAATACTTGCTGTTCTTTTTCTCCCTTCTTTCCTGACATCACCTAAGGATACCCCGATTTTGCTAAATCTCATACAGAAATGAGGAAGTACAGGCAAAAATAACATGATGTCAGTGTGTCAAGAAGAGATGAGTGTGTATTGAATGGTTGGGGAGTGACTCTCTTTCCTGTGTTCTACACTTGCTGGAATGAACTTGTCACTCCCATGGACTTCCTTGTGTTTCTCCTGCCAGAATGCTGGGCTCTATCATAAAACACACACTGTGGAGCAATTCTATGGAATTCTGTATGGTCTCCGGTGGGTATCTTCCTTGAAACAAGGAAATCTGATTCTAAAGCAGACATCTTGGTATCTTGAAATGAGTGTCTTCAAAACCCAACGTTTATGTCTGCTTTCAACTCTGCTTCCCTCTGACCACGACAACTTCAGTAACTGGAACATGTGCAAGTCCACGCTCCTTTCTCTGAGTCTTTGAACAGACATATTGTTGAGGTCTATGGAAAAGTAAACATTGCATACATTTTATTATTCATTAGCAACCCACCCTACCATCTCACCAAACTGTAGACAGAATGGCTTGGAGCTTAGTATGCCACAATTTCGGGAGCAGAACAAAGCCTTCAAGCCATGGTAAATGCAGACTAGAGATGGTCTTAATCTGTGCAGGATAAGATATTCACACATATCGGTTTAAGTCAGAGCAGATTTTGTATCCATGTGAGTTTAGCAGGTGAGCTGTTTTGATTTCAAAGAACAGGTAAGAGATTACATAGATCTATAAAAAGAAATACCTGTGGCTCACGGTTAACACTGAGCAATAATGGTAGTCAATTGCCAGCTCTCCTGAGACGGAAAAGATGCCCCTCCTCTGCCACACCTCCTCTTCAAGTATGAAGTTTATGTGACTTCAAAGATTGTTCAAGGGTTTTGTTTAATTTGGAAAAGACATTAGGGGTCACATTATGAAGGGTGGAAGCACAGGCTCTGGGATCAATTAGGTAGAGCTGTATTCGAATCTGGCGGCTCTTGTCATCAGCCCCCTGCAGTCATCCATTAGATGGACAGTCCAGTGCCTCCACCAAGGCTAGCCTGATCATCACTGAGTTCTCGGTGACAGGCTCTCTACTCGGCACTGAAGATAGGTCAGAGTGTAGCAGAGGACTAAGTGTAACCTTGTATTTAACACTTCACGTGGTGGTAGCCTTTGATAGCTAATTTGACAATGTCTATTGTCTGGTGTTAGAATCAAGAAAACCAAACTCAACTCTTGTTTTTACAAAACGTTTATTCTTTTTATTAATAATGTATTATTAATTCTTTGAGTGTCACACAACTCATTATGTTCATCTTCACCTGCATCAGCTCCTCCCAGATATTCAACGTTGTGCCTAAGAATATAATGTTTACTCAAGCCAATATGTCCCCAAACTCATACGAGATTTGTAAGTCTATGGCCCTCTGATTCATTTGGATCATAGTTTGTTTGTTTGTTTTCTGCTTTTTTTTTCCTTTTTTGGGATTTTTGCTTACTGTTAATGTATCTCACTCTCGGAAAATACTATATCTAAATGGGAGGCGATCTCAGAATTTGCCAAAGTTCCAGGCTGCTGCTGGTTTTAAGAGGCACCTAGCCACTTGTCTGTTAGCTACACGAGATGCAGTGTCATGGCTAATTGGGAATCCATCCATTTCCGCTAATAAGAAGTGTCCTGCTTTGTTCATAATTGTGATGATGTAATACCATTTTGCTGGAGGAAAAAAATCATGCAAATATTTTTAGCTAAGGAAAGAATGGTTTAATTTTGGAGTTGCGTTGCCAGGATATGTTGTCTAGAATATGCATGCTTTGTGGGTTTAGGGGGGCTATATTAAATGAATCAGTGAAGTATTTGCATTCAAAAAGATTGAACGCCTATTCTTATCCATTCACCTCTACCAGATTTTTTTTTAAAGCTGTCATCATTTCTTTGCAAAACAGTGCTATTTTAGCTTCATGTTTCAAAAGAATAGCTAAGGGACCAGGACTATTTCTCCGTGCGGAAGGCACAGCGGATCCGCCCTTTTCCTGCTTTGCGCGACTTGAAAACTAGCTTTGGAATTCTTCAAGCCCGTGGGAGTAAACTGACAGGAACCCCCGCGAGAAGAAAAAACTCCCTACTTTGACTCAAATGCAGAGCAACTGAGCAAATTGGAAACATTCTCTGTGAGTCAGGATTCTGTGTCTTAAAAGCAAAATAGCATTCAGCCAACTCATTTGGATCATGTCAGGCATTCTAGTTAAATAATTATTAACAGATATTTAGGAATATTATTTATAAAATGTATTATGATATAACAAACACATAAACCCATCAAGTGTATAGACCTTATAATTTCAAATGCCCCATTCCTGTGTATTTATGATGTTGTAATATTGCTGAGGAACAAACTGCTGAAAGCATCTCTCAATATTATTCTCATAATTCTCTAAAAGTTCTTCTTCTAAGACAATTCTTTTTCAGGACTCATCTTGGAACATACTTGTCAGGAATGTTTCATTAATTCCTGAATATTGTAGAAATTATAACCCCAGGAGTTAGAAAATTTGACAGTAGACAGATCACATGTTTTCAAAGATGGAACATTATAAAAATAGCTCACAAAAGAACTCTCAGGAACAAGAAATGGGAAATAACTTTTAAGAAATAAAATGCAAACGACCATGTTTTCCTTTGCCTTGTCTGTAACACGCTCTGTATTGACTGTGACAGACGTTCCTGACTAGTACTGTGGAAGCAGAAAGATGGCAGCAAGTACCATAGCGTCTACTCCCTTGCTCCTCTACATGAGGCTGCATCCGAGCTCACACTGATGACAGACCAGCTAAGGTCCATAATCGAAGGCGTGATCTCCAAGGTATCAATGCTGTGGGGGAGAGGACTTTGGAGATGTGTGGAAGTGGACCGCTGTGCATGCGCTCTTAATGTGCCTTGTGGGATCCACAGACCTCTCTCTGCTACAGTTTGAGGTGCAAACATCTGCATACTCTAACAAGAATGACTTTCACTGCCATTTGCCAACCCCAGTAAAGATCGGAGCAGAGAAACTGCTCTGTTGTGTTCCTGAACCTCCAAAACTTTAAGTGAAATAAACCTTGTTTCTCCATAAAATTACTGTGGTGATACGGAACTGACTGATATGCTACTGATCCGTATCTATTAATACACGGGGACTTCACATACAGAAATGTTCTCCAAATCAAACATAAAATAATTACCTCAGAAACTCAATGGTTTTCAAGAAAAATATATAATTTCTATATGCTAATTATTTATATTAGGGGAAGTCTATTGATTTCTTTTAAACTTTCTGATTTTAACATTCTTCATTGTATGGAGAGTGCCTTCAAATATTTGGTATCTAATGATTCCCTTTGTCCCCATGGGCTGTGCATTGAGAGAAGATAAATGGATGTGTGAACCCAGCTTTTTGATAATAAGCCATGCCATTTTTTGCCTTAAAGAAAATCCTCCAAATGAATTATTCTGTTGATAAGTTGTAAGTTTAGAGTCTTCCTTCTCCATGACACAGCACATACTAGAGAGGGAACTTCTCAGTGTTATTGAGGGCCTCTCTTCCTAGATATAAATTTATCTACAGATTTATTTTCATTTCATTTATGGATCTGTGTGTTTCCCACATGTGTGCAGGTGCCTGCAGAAGTCAGATTTCATGGAGCTAGAGAGTTACAAGCAGGTACGAGCCTCTCAGAGTGGGTACTGGGAACCAAATTTGAACCTCTGTAAGAGGACCAAGTACTCTTAAGCACTTAGTCCACCTTTGATTAATTAATAGTCAAATGCATAAGTCATTTTAATCTAGAAAACTTCCAAAATTATTCCCCCATAGTATGTAATGTTTTCACAGTCAAGAAAATGACACTAGTGTCAAAAATATGTTTAAAGCATACACACAGCAAATATATCGCTAATGAAGAGAAGCCCAGCATGGGCTGGAACCCATTTCATTGGAAGATACCTGAGATTTCACGTCCCAAGTTTCCCATAACTTCTTCCACCAATATTTCGTCTTACTCTTGAATCATCACCCCAGCAGTGCTCAGTCAGGAGTGAGGTGACTTCTCCTTTTCCACATTCCTCCAGAAATGCTGTAGACATGTAGATTTGGCTAAAACTTACAGAGAAGAAAAGGAATTTCCCAAACTGAAACATAAAACACTTAACTAAACTTAAATTTTAATATCCATATTTATATACATCTATAATACATATACTGCCCTTTTCTCTTATTTTGTAGTAACAACTATGCTGGAGAGGAGGTAGCTGCTTTTAATTTGAAAATGACAAAGAGAACATGTACAATGTGCTCTCTTCATTATGGCTAAGAGGAAGAAAGTGTCTATGCACCATCTTTAAAATGCAATGGTACTAGACTTTCTGTGTGTTGACAGACCTGGAAAGGAAGTGTGAGATCACATCTATCTACCAGAGCTCGTAAGTCAGTTCCAGAACTCAGAAAAGAGGAACCCATGGGACACATGTTCTCCAACTGTCTGCTGCCATTAGCATAGGTTTGTTCTTCAGCCACACCACCGAAGTATAAAGGGTGAAGCAAAACAATATATTCAGCACATCACTATCCACGAGTTATTCTAAACAACCTACCCTGCTTGTGCTCACTAATTAAGATTGTAAATCCTACACCAATCTAGACTTACCCACAAGGAGGCATGTCTCAGGGAAGCAAATACAAATATAGTTGGCCTTTCTCATCATATGTGGATTCTGCAATTATAAATTTGCCTACATGCTCAGATGTACCTGTAACTCCAAAGTTGGTACTCAGAGCTCTAATAAACAGTTGTGGACATGTGCAGAGCAGAAAAAAATGTGAGAATTAGGCTAGTGTCCTTAACAAAGGTCAAATATGGTGATGTTCTGTCTCCTTATTTCAGGTCTTCAAAACAGGTGTTTTCTTAATGGTTGACCACTCACCATATTAATTTCTCATTTCTGTTTCTTCTGTTTGTTCTGTTTTTTCACTATGTAGCATGATCTAGCTTTGAACCTGCAACTTCTACCCAGTTATTTCAGTGCCCAGATTAAAGACACCTGTTGTGACTCCCACCTAAGTTTATACATTTTGTTCATAATTTCACTACTTAGAGAATCTTCCAAATATAGTACTCTAGTATGTTAGTATGGCCTAAGCTATCTCCTACTAAAATTTGAAAGATATAATCTTATATAATCCCATGTGACTATTAGAGACAAAGTTGGCAGGATAAGTTAAGATTCTCTGACTCACTGAGGTCATGAGGCCTACACTCTGATCTGTCTGATGATATTACCTGGTGCTCTCTCTATGTCTCTCTCTCTCTCTCTCTCTCTCTCTCTCTCTCTCTCCCTCCCTCCTTCCCTTCCTCCCTCCTTTCCTCCCTCCCTCCTCACTCCCTCTCTCCCTTTGTTCTGGTCCCCATCCACAAAGAGAAGTTGATTACCTGTAATACAAGAAAAGTCCTCATCAAAACTGAGGGTACAGAATCCTTGACTGTCACTTTTGAAAACTATAAGCACATATATTTCTGTTTAAAATAACAACCTATGGTCACATGTCACCTTACACCATTCCAACTAGGAATACTGACTAGTGTTTTCAAGTACAGGAAAGCTGTGATGTACCTCTTCAGAAAAATAACCGCAGTTCACTGTTAATTAACAAAAAATCTACTACAGCCAAACAAATGAAGATAAAAATCTGTATATGTGTTTCAAACTATAATGTAAAAAAAATTAATCTTGGAAGAAACATGTAATCTATGAGCCAGGAGACTAAAAAAACGAAAAAGAACTTAACTACTCATTACATGAGAAAGAATCGTGTTGAAGGCGAAAGCAAGCATTCAACACCAATAAGACTTGCCTGTTTAGCAATGACTTTCCATTGAACTTACATAAGAAAAATGGCCTCCAGAGGGCCTGGCTTTAAATAATTCAAAAACACTCCATTAATTATTCATAGCAAGTATATGTTAACAGAGGCATTTAAAACAGGAACAAGCGCAAAACAAGGTGACATATCGATTGCTTGATGAAGATGACCAGAGACGTGCAGGACCTTAAGCCCTGATGTCCCTAATGCACAATGGATCTGCACTTATTAACCCAGGGTCTGCTGTGACTACAGAAGATACAGCAGACACGACTTCCTGAAATCTTTGCTGCATTTGTGTTCATACATATGACACTGACCTCAAGCTCCTGAGACTCTTTTCATGTCTCTTTAGTGCAGTTACTTTTTGCCTCGGAGAGTTTCCTTACGTTCAGTTTTATTTCAGTTTTGCCCATTAGCCTAGCCTTTGTATATTTACATAATCACATAGACTATAGGATCTAGATTTATCAATAGTTATTTTTAAAATACATTATTTCCTCATTGGATTTTTTTTAACTTTTTATTTATAACAAGTACACTTTCCTACAGTCCCTGAGGGCAGTCAGTTGTAACATTTGATTTAGCTCCCTTCCAGTAAGTACAACATTTGACCAGAAGTTTCTACTGGTGAATTTTTCTGGTGGTACTGAATACACATGTTGCTCATTTCTTTTATTCATTGTCTTACCCTTTAAATCTATCATGGCCATTATAAAAGACAGGTTCCAGACATTCTGGGAAGCCTTATGTTCTTCTGAAATATAGTCATTTTTAAATAAGCTTTTAACTTATCTATTCTCAAATTCCAGACTTTGAGAATCTCAGTCTGACTTTTTTTTTGTATGTGAGCTCTTAATAAAATGCTCTTTTTATTCAGAGTAAGTATAAGGGTGATGTTTGTACACATAAACTGGGGATCCCGCCTCCTGGAGCTCTCTCACTATTAAACATTCCTCCTTCCTTTGCAGATGACTGCCCACCATTCACCATGCTGGGATTCCTGTGTTCGTGTTCCGACCACCACACCTGATATTCGTGACTGTCTAATATCAGGACAAACATCATCAAATAACCCCGAGAAAAGATCTTTACTAACTACAAATTTGAGAGAGGGCTCTTCTTTAAATTGCAGAAAGAACTGAAGGGAAATTGGACAGGACTAAAACAGCCCAATTAAAAAAGGGGTACAGCCAGACCTTGGTGGTGCACAGTTTTAATCCCAGAACTTGGGAGGCAGAAGCAGGCAGATTTCTGTGTGTTTGAGGCCTACAAAGGGGGTTCCAAGACATCCAGGGCTGTTACACAGAGAAACTCTGTCTCTTAAAAAAAATGAAATAAAAAAAAAGACATAGAGCACAGATCTAAGCAGAGATTTCTCAAAAGATGAAACACAAGTGGCTGACGAACACTTTTTTAAAATGTTCACCATCCTGAGCCATAAGGGAAATGCAAATCAAAACTATTTTCAGATTTCATTTTATGCCAGTTAGAACAGCCAAGATCAATGAAACAAACGACAGCTCATCCTGGCAAGGCTACGGAGCAAGGGAACACTCATCCATTGCTGGTGGGAGTGCAAAAGTGTACAGCGACTGTGGAAAGCAGTGTGCTGTTGCCTTAGGAACTAGGACTGTATCTACCTCCGGATCCAGCAATGCTATTCTTGGTATATACCCAAAGGACTCTACATCCTACAAAAAAGACACATACTCATCCATCACTGTTCTACTTAGAATAGTCAGACACTGGAAACAGCCTAGATGTCCATCAACAAATCAATGAATAATAAAAAGGGTGCGTTAACACAATAGAACATTAATTAGCTGTTAAAAATTGAAATTATGAAATAAACAGGCAAATGAATGGAACTAGAAAAGAAATCCACTCTGAGTAAAGAAACCCTGATCCAAAGAAACAATCATGGTGGGTATTATCTTATATGTGGATATGAAATTTATGCCCTTGAAAGGCATGCTACAATTCATATAGCCACAAACATTAGGTATAGAATAAGAAACTAGGGGAGAAGGGGAAGATCTCCTAGGGAACGGGAAATAGGATACACAGTCGTAGAGAGATTGTGGGAAGGCTGGAAGGATTAAACAAAGAGAAGGAAAGAAGAGAGTGGTAAAGAAGGGAACAGAGAAGGGACATCTAACACTACAGACCATTTGAGGGTTCATATTGAAACCTACTACAGTAGACCGTTCTTGAGATATATAAATATATCAAAGAAATCTAAATGGAATCACAAGTAACAGGAAAGAAAAACAAACAATAGGACATCTCTTGCTGCCAAACAAAACCCCGAATGCCAGAAATGTTACACATAATGGAGTTGTTAGGCAAAGGGGCCTCTGAAATCCCCAAACAACTCAGGCAATTGGAAAGGCTTTTGGTTGTTCCCACAAAGCTGGAGGTAATGTTACTGCTGAAAATGACATCTACATAATTCATTGAACACGGGAAGTCGAGCTGGTGCCTGCTAGAGACTTCACCCCTGCTAACTAGTGTTCACAGCACTGGAAGTTACTCTGTACACTACCAGAAGAGAAAAGTAAGCAGTAACCCAGCCACAAACTCTTCAATCTCCACTGGTGTCCTGCCTGCAAGATATACTAGTGCAATAGAGGCACAGAAGTTGTGGGGTAACCAACCAACACATGATTGAATTTAAAGCTCATTCCTTGGGGTGGAACCCATGTCTGAAATTGCTCTGGTGGTGAAGAACCTGAGGCTGTATAAGCCATGCACCTAGCAGACAATCAAATACTATTATGCTAAAGAATAAAGCAATAAAATGGCTCCCAAGAACATTCTCCCTTATCATAATCATGACATACACAGCCAACCTCAGAGAAACTTTCTCCTGCAGTAGACGGGAACAAATAGAGAAAGCCACAACTGGACAAAGTGCAGGGACTCTCAGGGCTAAAGGGGATGTCTCCAGAGAATCCCTCCTGTAGGGCTCAGGAAACGATGCTGAAGAGGTGACAGAGTGATGGTGAGAGTCAGTGGGGATGGAAGACTCTGGGAAAACAAGGCCTTCCAGACACAATGAGACTCATGTTCATATGAACTCACAGAGACTGTAGCAGCACACACAGGGGCTGCAGGACTCCAAGCAAGTAGGGTCACAGAACTGAAAGGCAAAGTAGACACAAGCCTTTATCCTGTACTAAGAAGCCATCTCCAACTGATAATTGCTTGCAAAGACAATAGTAGTTTCTCCAATGAAGTCCCACTGAGTGTACAAACCACTTGTAAGGGCAGGCTGCAGGCCAAGGGATGGCCAACACAAAATGAACTCAATAATATTTTAGGAGACTTTTTGCCTCATACTAGTTTGTTTGGGCATGTTTATTTTGTTGATAGTGTGTGTGTGTGTGTGTGTGTGTGTGTGTGTGTGTCTGTCTGTCTGTCTGTCTGTCTGTCTGTTTATGTGTGTAGATATGTGGGTGTGTATCTATGTGTTTCTTGTGTTTTTTTCTTTATTCTGTTTATTGTTTGTTTTGTTTTATTTTTATTTCTTTGCCTTTTAATTTGCCTGTTTGTTTTCTAAAAAGAGAGGGAAAGAACTTGTGAAGTTAGATAGGTGAAGAGGAAGGGAGGATCTCAGAAGAGATGAGGAAGGGGAAATATTGATGAGAATATTCGTGTAAAAATATTTTAATAGTAAATAAATAAAGTCATAAAAAACATTCTACCTAGCAAAGGAAAGAAAAAGAGAATATATAGTATAGAAAAATTATCTTCAATAAAAATTAACCCCAAAATTTCATCATATTATTTTTACTTCATTTAGTGTGTGCTGTTATAACCCCCATCTCTTCTTCCTTATGCCTGGTGTCTAGTACTCATGAAATTTTTAAATATCCTTTCAACAGAGTTCATAATAATCATCTATAGGAGGGTTTGTATGTCAAGAGCTGCTCAAATGTAATCAGAAGTAGTAACTCCATTTCTAAAAGTAACATCACTTAAGTATCAGTAAATGTTTTATTTCATTTCCCTGAATGTAAGAAACATAAAGGAAGGAAATCAAGATAGCATTGGCGTGTATCAATAGGCACTGATTGCTGATTCGCCAGGCTCAGTGAGCCTGTTGTCTGCAGCAGCTCTGCTTTAGGAGAGAAGTCGAAATCAGGTTTCCTTTCTGTCTCGTTCTGAGGCCGGGCCAACAGAATCAGCTTTTACCTAAGCCATAGTCTCTGCCAAACCAGAACTTAGAGGCATTCCAAAGAGCGAGCAAGAACAACCAGTTTCCTAAGGTATGGTGCACAGCTGTCTGCACTGAGCAGCTTCACCTCCTCGGCCACACTGTGCTGATCAAAGTAAATCACGTGATAAGAAGGTGGATACTCCCTACACAGGAACTAGGAGTTTATGTTTTCTAAACAATAACCTAAAATACCAATGCAATAAGAAGCCATTCAGCTAAACTGTGGAGTAAGCAAAAGCGTTGTGCTGGAGGGCAATTAAGATTTCCCAGGAAAGGTGTCTACAAACTTTCCTGTAGTGTGGTGATATTATATAATGTATATTCTGCTTGCTTGTTGTATTATCATTGCTGAGAAGATTCACTTCCTCTTCCCCGACTTGGAAGTCGATGATTTCCAAGAGGGCTCATCAGCGAACTACAAAATCTAGGCAATGCAACAACACAAGCAACATGTATTATTAAAGTCATAGAGTGGAATGAAGATATGAAACCTTTCTCTTTTCCAAATGCTACAGCTTTGTTGTGTGGGAAATCCTAAGAAACCTCTGCAAGCAGCAGTAGTTAAATTAATTTAACAAATCCATAGACAACAATATGGGCATATAGTTTTTCTACATGAAAGCGAAATGAGTTTCTAAGTGGAATAAATCCATTCCATTTTAAAATTGCATCCAAAACTTTAAATGCTTAAAGATATTTTTACTAAACAGGTGCAAATCTATGAAACTTTGCTGAAAGGAACAAAAGAACATCTCAGGCAATTCCAAGACCAGTCATAGTCATGAATAATAATGCAACATAATTAAGTTAATGACTTACCCAAAGGTGATCTATGAGTTCAACACAAAACAAGTGATGCATTCCAGTAGCATTTTTATAATCTGGAAACCTCATTATAAAACTTTTCTATAAATGCAAATGGAAAAGACTTCCACTAAAATATATAGCAGTTTTATTCATATTATAACTAAAGGCAACATAAACGTTCATGAACAGAAATGAGTACATGTTATATACAATACAATGAAACTTTTCTCAGCTACTTTTCTAAGTTTATTACCCATATATTACTCTAAATAGGAAAAAAAATAGTAACATACCAGGTGAATGGAGCTAGACACAAAGAGTACAAGTTTGAAGATTCTATGCATAGTAAGATCTACTGGTTGAACTAATTTATTCAGTTACTGCTAAGAGGCAATGTTGAAAATGTTATTCATCTTGATTCACCGGGTCATTTTATAAGTGTACACATGATTTAAAAGTCAATGAACTGTTTTCTAAAAGTGGACAATAATTAATATTGACAAAAAAGACAGAAAATATTCACCATTATTTGTTGCTGCTTATTTCATACTATATATTAATACTTGATGATAATTAATAAACTATGCCAGGCACAGTAATAAATACTTTACCATCATAAATATTTTTAAACAGTGATGGAGAACTTCATTACTTGAAAATATACCAAAGGATTTTTCAAGCCTGTTTCAGGGTGATTACAATCCTCATAAAACATTTAAACACTGCCTATGCAAATGTTTTTATTATCGTTTTAAAAAATTAATCTAATTATTGTAAGATTAAGTCGTCTAAACTAGGCAACCTAGCTATTAAGTAGATTAGGAAACCCAGTTTGAGATTTCTGTGAACCTGCAGTTTTCTGTATTCTAAAAAATATATATTTTTGAATAATTGTCAAAACTGGAAATTGGTGAGGACCCTTCTCCCCCCGTGGAACTTTTACAAAAAGAGGCCAACCTAGCTGACTCATGGCTGCTTAGCTTTGTTCTCCTTTAGCTGTGTTTTGTAAATGACTAGTCTGTCTCATTTGGAACTCACACTGGAAAGAACAACTGCCTCCTATGGACTGTATTTATCTTGGGTGGTTAATGATCCTGAAGCCATCATCCACCAAGGTTACAGCTCAGGGAACTCTTCCAAAGCACCCATTAAGAGGGTTTTTTTCCCTGCCTTCAGAAGAAAGCTCCCTATGAACTCTTGCCTTCTGACTCATCTGCCTAGTCCAGCACATTACACTGTGCCCTAAAGGCAACCCATCATCCCCTTGCCAGAAATCCAGTTGAAGCCATGAGCTTATTTCTCCTGGGAGAGATGTTTCATACCCCTCAAGCAATCTCCTGGAAATTTTGAATGTTTTTCTCCTTGTATGAGCACTTTTTATTTAAAACGAAGCAAAGCATATATTTTCTTTACCAGATGTTTTCTTCATCATTGTACATTTGCTGTGAGTAATACATATAGAAGACTAAGTTTGCCTCTCTCCTTACCCTACTGTGTGTGTGTGTGTGTGTGTGTGTGTGTGTGTGTGTGTGTGTGTGAGAGAGAGAGAGAGAGAGAGAGAGAGAGAGAGAGAGAGAGAGATATGACAGAGACAGAGATAAGGGAAAAAGACAAGCAGGGAGAAGATAGGGAAAGGGGATGAAAAGGAGAGCCACTGAAACTGTTGGGTTGTTTGATCTAGTACACTGTTCAATAATTCCTAATCCATGACAGCTGAGACTACTTCCAGATTGCCATTTCCCTTGCAGACAAAGGAGGGAAGGAGGCCAGAAAGTAATTTACTTCAGGCAATAGCAGAATCTTCTGTGTTAAAGGCGTATTTTATGGAAAGCTACATTTATAATATCAATAACCTCATGGCATATAAAAATGCAAGATGATTTTCACATAATGCCATAAACATAAAATGCCTTCTTCCATGATACTCATGTTGGAATCCCCAGAACCTATGAATATGCTCCTTCGCATGGAGAAAAGGGGATTTGCAGATGTTATCAAATTAATCATGTGGAGATGGAGATTTTGCTAGGTTGTCCCATGGACCTGTGCTCATATAGGTCCCTAGAAGAGAGGGGGAAGCATAGTAAACACATGCAGATTGAAGATGTTGACTTGCAGGCAGAGGAGACTTGAGTCCAGATAGTCAACAGAGACCGGAAGAAACAGATGATCAGGTGTTCCCGGGCAGCAACGAGAAGGGTGCCGTCCTGTCAACACTGTGGTTCTAGTACAGAGAGATTTTTACACTTGGAATTATAAAATAATACATTTGTGTTGGGTTAAGCCAGTCAAGTTATGGCACCCTGCTTTGACAGCAACAGAAGACTAGAGTGTGTGGGATAGAAATATGGAGTCCTTGACCCCTGCTTTCATTCATATGTGAGCCTCTGTTTGGTAGTCTCCATGGTCTGTGACTTCTGCTGTGAGAAGATGCGCTTGACTGCCTCAGGGCTCGGTCATTACCGGAGCAGCACTTGTCTTCTCCCTCACTAGAAAAGGGTCATTTTCTGGCAGTGTTTGGAGTTTATAAATTTTAAGGAATTAGCTTTGATAGTATTTGGGCTCTTGGGTAGGAGGCCCCAGTTCAAAGTTAGTAGCTAATATTTATTGAATTAGCATGAGAACAAAATGACTGCGTAAGGATTATTTGATGAAGAACAAAAGATGTCTGTTATCTAATCACTGGACCAGGTCTCAGAGGTCCTTTTAATTTCTGTAGATCTAAATATGTCACACTTCCGAACAAATGCAAGTTTAATGGGGAGTGGTTTACATCACGAAGCATGTAGTGTTGAGGCCAATGGCCTGTGGAAGAAGGAACACAAGAAATCTACACACTGATGGTACCAAGGGTTTAGGTTCTGACATCTCTGACTCTAATACTGAACTTTGATGTCTCAGCTAGAAGGTTTCAAAAACATCCCTTGATATTTGTGTATTATTTTTATCTTACACTGCATGGAGAATTGAATGTATTTACCACTAAAGCTTTTGTGAGAATAAAAAAAAATGTATGAACAAAAGAATGAAGCTTGGATTCTTCTGGGAGAGCAAGTCGCCATGATATAAACTCTAGTCTGCAATACTACAAAGAAAGTGATTTTACTTTTAATAAAAAGTAGAATGTGTTCGTAGAATGCTAAAGTAAAATAATTCTAATTTGCACAGAGAAAAGTAAGAGACAATGTTGTCAACACAGCAACTCATACCACATACTGGGCTAGCTTACTCCTGTTCACAGACCGACAATATTAGTTGGGCCATTAATACTAATACGCTACTGGATATCACTTAAAGAAATGAGATTAAAGGGCTCAAACACAGCAGGAATGTAAGATGGCAGTAGAATAGGGGCAAGACCCTTGACTAGACTGTGTCTTAGGCCACCCTCACAGAAGACTATAACAAGTTCACCTGCCTTTTAAGACACTGCTATTTCTAAACAGTTCAAGTCTTGAATATCTCATATCTTAGTGAGGATTTCTACTGTTGTGATAAAACACCATGACCATAAAGAGTTTATTTCTGCTTATAACACTCAGGACACACTCTATTGCTAAGGAAAATCAGGGTAGAAATTCCAGCAGGGCAGGAACTTGGAGGCAGTAGCTGATGCAGAGATCGTGGAGAAGCACTACTTACTGGCTACTTGCTGCTCCCATGGCTTACCCAACCTGCCTTTTATAGAACCCAGGCCCACCAGCCACAGGGAGCCACTGCGTACAGTTGGCTGTGTTCTCTCTCATCGATCCTCGGTCAAGACAATGTCCACAGGATTGCTCACAAACCAGTCTAGTGGAGTTAGTCTATCAATAGAGATTCCCTCTTCCAAAATCACTGTAGCCTGGGTCAAGCTGACATAAAACTAGCCAGCGTGTCTCAGTGGAAAGCTGGCATTAAGCCAGTATTCGGTAGTGAGGGTAGGTGTTTAGTTACTCCTCCATTTCTGCGATGAAACACCATGACCAAAAGCAACTATGGAAGTGTTTACTTTGGATTAAGGTTCCAGCGAGAGTCAATGAGTGGATGGTGTATATTGCAGCAGGCAGCCAGAGCAGGGAGCTGAGAAATCACATTTCCAACCATAAAGAGGTCGCTGAAAAAAACTGTAAGGAGGGAGAGGCTGTGAACTCCTAAAGCCTACCACCGCCCAGTGATTTACTTCCTCTAGAAAGGAAACAGCACCACCAACCAGGTGCCAAGTAATCAAATGCAATTCAAATGGTACTTGCCATTCAAAACACCATGGTAGAATCAGATTGAATGCTTCAGGAACATTTGACAGAAATCTTAAAAATCTTGACTTTGGAAACTATTCTCTATTTCACAAATTACTTCCAATAATACAAAACTGTAAAAAACATGACTGGGAGGGTACATACCAATGATTTAATTTACAGGATTAGAGTAATATGAGGTTATTGGAAGTTTTTATGCATTCTTTAAAAAGTATTATATCTTATTTCCAATAAAGATTGGAAGAAATCTTTCATAAATTAGAATTTATCATTGCTTACAATATAACACTAATAAATATATATAAGTATATATATCAATATATCAAAAATACACAAGAAAATAAGGAAACAGATAATAGAGGGAAAAGGAGAAGAAAATATACATAGAAAAGGAAGAAGGCAGGAACAGAAGAGGGGAAGAATGAACAGAGGGATGAACAACTTGTTGGATTATTAGGAATAGATAATTACATGATTATGTCCAGTACGGGAGAACATTACAAAGCAGGTATTCTGAGCAAGAATGGTACTACTTTTTAAATGTCACAATAAAAAAAAAACAGTTCAAAGGAAAACCAAACATGACCAGAAATACAAGGGGAAGAGTGGGAGTGCCATTTCGAGACTATTAGACCAGGAGAGGAGAGCATACCCAGGCATGCCACAGGTAAAAATTGATCCACGTGGCGGTCTAAAGGAGAGAGTATCAGGCCCATTACAAAAAGGAAGAACACATAGGAACACATGTTTCTCAAGTACAAAGAGATAAATACAACAGACAGCCAAGTGCATCCGCTACGGCTCCCGGTTGTCTAAGTGCTTTCACATGTTGTACGTATCTTGAAATAGCATGATGACCCTTTCTGTAGGCATTACTATGTGCTGGCTTTATAATTCTCATTCATTCACTAAATGAATACATTGAGAAATTTGGGGTAATCAAAAAGTCATAGTCACAATCAGCACTGAATTTTGAGCCAGTCCCCAGAGAACCATACTCAAAAACGTTTGCTGTTCACACTACCAAAGGTACTGCTCCCCCAAAACTAAAGGGCACAGTTTTACGTCAGGAATCTTGTGTGAGTCACTTGTGTTAAACTTGAGCAAAGCATTCATTGCACCCTCCTCCCAACAAAAAAAAAAATGAAGTGAGATTGAAGGTAGAAAATATTTAACACTCAAACAGGAATCCCCAACCATACAGAAGCTCAACATACATGTACTGCTACTCACATGACCCTGAGTGGATTCTAGTGTGTTCATGTGTGTGTTTCCACTTAGGATATTGTAATTTCTGAATATCTCTAAAGTGAATTAAACGGCAATGTGCAAATTCCCCTAGAGAGAGAAACCTTATTTACTTATTTATATCACATAATAAAATTTTTTGGAGAGAAGAGATATATGCTCATGGGATAGTGGAAAATGTAATCACAATTATGTTCCAACTGGATAAGCAATAGACGGAACCGTGCCTAGCTACCCAATTAGCCATGATCATCAAAGTCTAGTTACTCTCTTAGCATAATTGTTCATATTTTTTTGTAGGAACATATGGAGCGACTGTAGACAGCACTGGCTGACAATTAAAATCTGAATGATCATAGTGCTTCAAGATGTCTGCTCACTAATTAGAAAAGTGATGGAAGAGGCACAGTCTGCAAGTGTGTCAGGAGTCAGAGTTAACTAGTGTTGTGCTCTTCTCTCTGGAAGGTTATGGACCATTTCTCTAAAACATTATTAGAATTTCATCATCTCTTTCATGGGATTAAATCTGAGAACACAACTATAAAGCAATGATTTGTGTTTATAAGGGATTCACCCAAAGCATAATTGCAGATGTTTCCTATCGAGCAATGTAAAGCCAGGGGAAAATTCACTGCTGGAAATGCAGAGCGGCTGCCTTAGGTTGACATCTTCCTTTGCTCCATTTAGATGACTCTTCTGTCTGCCCTGACCTCCCAGGATCTCTAACAGTAAGGAGGGTATTTTAGGTTTAGTCTAAAATCTTGACGTTCCCATGAGCTGTTCTGTATGTGGGTTTAGGAATGAAAGTCTGTTTACCTCAAATGCTTCATTTTACCCACATACCTTTGTTATCTTTTGGAAAACACTTTTCACATCCGTTCTTTCCACCTCCAGCACAATTCTTCTTTGAATATTTCAATGTGTCTGTCGAGATGAGAATCAGTGTCCTCTAGGAAGTCAGTAAAAAAAGCCCAGGACAAGTTATAAGCTACCATGTATTCCCAAAAATTCCCCAAGAGAAATGTCTAAATCAATAGCCTAGAAAAGCAATAAAATGAATTGAGGGAAAGACTGGGCAAATGTGACCATTGTCTGTGACCATTTCCTTATTAGAGGAGAAACTCATGATCACCTCTCAGGCTGGACCAAAGAGATATGCAGAGTGTGTGCAAAGGCTGCTTGCTGATTCTGCCTGGGATGCACTCAATGGGTGTCCTGTCTCAAAGACTGCCTCAGTCTCCACTGTAGGTCTCACTAGAGTCATGAGACCAGGGAAGCACCAGCAGTATCCCGCTCACTGCCATCCTCTTCGCTTGGGAGTTTTCTCACTTTTCCTTAATGAATTTACTTTGGCACTTCTTAATCCTTGAACACGCTTTTTGTTTGTTTTGTTTTGTTTTTGTTTTCTTCAGAGCATTAGACATGAACTCAGAAGCTCCTTGCTTAGAAGAGCTTTGAGGATTGTGGTCATCTAGCCTCCTGGTTCACCCGATAAGAATACGGAAGCCAAGAGAGGCTTGGCTCTGCTCTAGAGATTTTTTGAGCAGAAGTGCAAAGGTGAAGAACAGGGCCCAGAAAGATAGCACAGGTCTGTAATTCCAGTGATCCCAAAGCTAAGGCAAGAGAAAAAAGGTCCATTGTGCTTTTAAAAACAAGTAAGCTCAGGTAACTCTGTCTCAAAACACTTAAAAAGAGCAGAAGTATGGGAGACTATTGTAGGGATGATAATCCATGCTGAACTCTACTCAGAAGAGAACAACGGTCATTACTAACTGTGGAAGATAGGCGAGTTCTGGAAAAGTAGGCAGGAGCATTGGTCCCAGTGGCAAGCATGGGGGCTCGCCCAGCTAGGCCCATAGTCACCACCAACTTTGTTGTGAACAACTTTGAACAGGGATGTAAGGCTTTGCAGACTTTGCCACACAACACCAAACCATGTGCTTCACTGTACCCACTTCAAAATGCTGCTTGTGTTCAAATCAGATGACCCACACAGTTCTCGTTGGCTAAGCCAAGCTCTTCTAACCAGCCAATAGGATGACTAAGAGCATAACTAGGTACCATAGGAGAGATTCACCCTAGGTCACACACACACACACACACACACACACACTCAAAAAAAACAGCAAAAAGTAAATAAATCCACAGGATTTCAAAATGCCGACAAAACATTGAGTAAATAATATAGCATAATTTTCGTAGTCTACAAGGACAACATCAAAGAAAACGCTGAAAAATATGTCAGATTTGATTCTTCATGCCTTACAGAATTCATGTGAAAAGAAGAGTATCCAGTGTGGTGGATAGATAGACCAACATGTAGTGTGTGGGAACTGTCATGTGTGAGTGTTTATGTGTGTGTATGTGTGTGTGTTAATGGTGATGTGGTTTGAGTTTAGCACTTAAGACAGACTAGCAAGCTACCACTGAGACACATCCTAAGCCCCTTCACTCAAATTTTATAATTGCTGTATTGTTGACAAAGGCCAAAGTATCTTAAAGAATTTAAAGGCATTTTAAATTCACCATCTATACCACCAAAGAAGATTATCTTCATGGGTTATATGATGTTTGCAAATTAACCAAACTAATCTCCATATGACCAAAGAGGAGTTTCATAACCAACACTAATTACCAGGTGATGAAAAAAGATGAACATTTTTAGCTCTCCATTGAATGCTTTAAATTAGAGCAAAACTCCAAAGGCCCACTTTGCATACGGTTAGGAAACAGCAAAATGATTTGCTGTTTCAAGGCAATAATGATGAAATCTGGCTGAGTGTGGAACGACCTGGGGAAATGAGCTAAATGCAGAGCCAGGGCTCTACTGTACAATACTGATTTTTTTTTAATTATAGCTCATGGGCTCAAGTATACAACACATCTAATGCCTTCTTCAGTAATTGGATATTCTTGCTATCCATCCCCAGGCAGATCTCTTTGAAATCATGTGATTTTCTTCTCATGTGAGATTTATAATGGGAGGGCTAATACCAAAGTAGGATTCAAGTGTTCTGAAAAGCCACTTAAATATCTTACTGAACTAAATATATGACAATAATTCATATGCCTGGAAAAATCCATAGAAAACACTTTTCCCTCCTGAACTAGCATCCATACACCTCTAATAATTGAAATGCTTACAAAAACATCTCTAGTAGTCTTTGAAGGGATATATAAGGATTTATTAACAGTTCTAATGTGAAATATTAGTGTGTATTTATTAGGATCTTTTTCTGGGAAGATGTGGCTTCATATCAGCCTTGAGAAATTACAGATAAGAGTTTAAAGCACTAAATTCAGCAAAAAGATGGATTTAAAGGCCACAGATAAACACAGCACTAACCCCGTAAGAACTGCTACATATTATCTAAAGGACAAGAAGAAACAAAGGGGGACTGGAGACACCAGAGTGACTTGTCCACAAGAACTCTGGGAACTCTGGAGTGTTCTGCATTGCCCTCACCTGAGGTGCCCCAACACAATGTGACATGGAGAAACTTCTATTTGAAAGGTTTTTGGATAAAGAAATGAGGTTTAATCCTCCCTACTCCAGTTGAAGAGCCTCACCGATGGAGTCTTTGTGGATTATTTTATTTTCATTATATCATTTAAGGTGTTGGGGTACTAAAAATACTTTCATGATTACACTCCATTATCACCTGTGTTTTTTTAGTAAAACATGACATTATTCAACTATGCGTTAACCTATTGTAGAAGACTGAAACTACATAGATAAGCAAGATTCTTCAGTCCAGTGGGATAACATTAGTCCAAAATAACTTAGATTCTATGAATAACTAAAATAAAGGGGTTGAAGG